>NW_024710857.1:0-13311 GCF_018991925.1 Homarus americanus | reverse complement strand
CTGGTCAGGTAAAACAAAGTCCCTGGTCGAGTATAACCAAGGCCCTAATCGAGAATAATAAAGTTCTCTCATCGAATATAATAAGTCCTTATCGAGAGCATAACAAAGGCCCCTAGTCGGGTAACAAAGTCCCTGGTCGGGTATAAACAAAGTCCCTGGTCGAAAATTATAACAAGGCCCCTAATGGAATAACAAGTCCCTGATGGAGTAACAAAAGTCCCTGATCGAGGAAAACAAAGCCCACACAGATCGAGTATAACAAAAGTCCTAATTAGGGGATAACAAATTCCCCTGATCGAGTATAACAAAAGTCCCTGGTCAGGTACAAATTCCTCTTATCGAGTATAACAAAGTCCTGGATGAGTATAATGGCCCATGATTGAGTATAACAAAAGTCCCTGATCGATTATGACAAAGGCCATGATCGATTATTACAAATTCCCTGATCCGGAGTATAACAAAGTCCTGGTCGAGTAAAACCAAAGTCCCTGTTACAAATTCCTAATGGAGTATAACAAAATCCCTGGGTCGAGTATAACAAAGTCCCCTGGTCGATATAACAAAGTCCAATGGTCGAGTATAACCAAGGCCCTTATCGAGAATAACAAAGTCCTGTCATCGAATATAACAAAGTCCCCTTTATCGAGCATAACAAAGGCCCTCGCATAATACAAAGTCCCTTGATCAAGTATAACACATCCCTTATCGAGTATAACAAAGTTCCCTGTCGAGTATAACAAAGGCCACTGATCGAGTATAACAAAGTTGCGTGATCGAACACAACAAAGACCCTGGTCGAGTATAACAAAACCACCTAATCGAGAGTAGAACAAAGTCCCTAATCCAGTATAACAAATTCTGATCGAGTAATAACAAAGGCCCCCGGTTGAGTATAACAAAGCCTCCTGACTGAGTATAACAAAGTCCCCTGATCGAGTATAACACATCCCTTATAGAGATATAACATATCCCCTGATCGTGTATAACAAAGTTCCCTGGTCGAGATAGTCATGTCCCTCATCGAGTATAACAAAGGACCCTCATCGAAAGTAAACAAAGTCCCCTTATCGAGCATAACAAAGGCCCCTGGTCGAGTATAACAAAGCTCCCTGATAGAATCTTACAAAGTCCCTGATCAAGTATAACAAAGTCCACTGATCGAGTATAACAAAGTCCCTCATCGAGTATAACAAAGGCCCTTCATCGAGTATAACCAAGGCCCCTTATCGAGAATAACAAAGTCCTCTGATCCAATATAACAAAGTCCCCTTATCGAGCATAACAAAGCCCCCGATCGAATAATACAAAGTCCCCTGATCAAGTATAGCACATCCCTGATCGAGTATAACATTCCCCTGATCGAGTATAACAATGTCCCTGATCGAGTATAACAAAGGCCCTCATCGTGTATAACAAAGCCCAAAAGCTCCCCTGATCAGATCTTCAAATTTACTGGTCATAATATAACAAAATCCCCTGTTCGGTATAACAAAAAAGTCCTTCTCGAGAAAACAAATCCCCTGATCGAGTATAACTTAAATCCCCTCGCCGAGTATAACAAATGCCCTTCATCGAGTATAACCAGGCCCTGATCGAGAATAACAAAAGTCCTCTGATCTAGATAACCAAAGTCCTTATCGGTATTAGCCCCTCATCCGAATAATACAAAAGTCTGATCAGAGTATAACAACACATCCCCTGATCGGTATAACACCTTATCGGTAACACCTGATGGAAATTGGCCCACTTAAAGTTCCCACAATTCGAGGTATAATAATATACCTCATCGGTGACAAAGAGTTCTCTTCGGGTATAACAAGTACATATCGAGCATAACCAGGCCCTGGGTGGTATAACAAAGCTCCCCTGATAGAATCTTACAAAGTCCCTGATCAGGAAGTATAAGAAAGTCCCTGATGGGTATGAAGTCCTTCGAGGAAAAACAAATCACTGATCAGGTATAACAAAAGTCCCCTCATCGAGTATAACAAGGCCCTTCTCGAGTTTTAACCAAGGTGGCCCTTATCGGGGAATAACAAAGTCACTCTAATCGAATATAACAAAGTCCCACTTATCAGGCACCTAACTTGGCCCCTCTTGAATAATACAAAGTCCTGATCAAATATAGCACATCCCTGATCGAGTATAACATATCCCCAGATCGTATAACAATATCCCTGATGAAGTACCAACAAGGCCCCTCGCCGTGTATAACAAACTCCAGTACCGGGCATAACAAAGGCCCCTGGTCGAGGTATAACAAAGCCCCCTGATCCCGAATATTGCAAGTCCCTGATCATTTATAACAAAGTCCCCTGATTGGTATATCAAAAGTCCTGGTCGAGGAAAACCAGCCCCTCATCGAGTATAACAAAGTCCTTATCGCGTTATAACAAAGTCTCATGATGACCATAACAAGGCCCTGGTCGAGTATAACAAAGTCTCCTAATCGAATGTAATAAAGCCCCTGGTCAGGTTTGTAAAGGCCACTGGTCAATTATCAAGCACCTGGTCGAGTATAACAAAGCCCGCTGATCAGGTATAACAAGTCCCTGATCCAAATTATAACTAAAGCCCTCTGGTGAAATTATTGAGCAATGATCGGTATAAGAAATTCCCCAGTTCAGGGTATAACCGAAGCCTGATATAATATAACCAAGGCCCTCATCAGTATGCAAAGAAACTGCATATCGAGCATAACAAGGCTGGTCGACTATAACAAAAGCTCCCCTGATCCAAAATCTTTACAAAATTACACAGTCATATATAACCAAAGTCCTTCTCGAAATAAATCCCCTGATGAAGTATAACAAAAGTCCCCTCATCGAGGCCATAACCGAAGCTATATTCGTGCCTTCCAGGCTGATCTCAAAGGCCAACGAAATCCTCTGATCCCGAATGCCGGCAAAAATTACGCCATCGAGCATAACAAAAGCCCCCTCATGGAGATAATACAAAAGTCCCTGATCAGTATAACGCCCTGATCGGTACCGCTTACCTCCCTCGCCGAGTATAACGCCATCCCTGGTCGAGTATAACAAAGCTCCTCTGATCAGATCTTACAAAGTCCTGATCAAAATGTAGTCCCCTGGGTGACCTTAAAATCATGTGATCTGGCTATAACAAAGCTCACTGATCGAGTAAAACTCATTCCCCGATCAGGGTATAACAAATTTCCCTGATCGAGTATAAAAGTTACCTGATCGAGGTATAACAAAAGTCCCCTTGGTCGGTATAACCACGAAATCACCCGATCAAGAGTATAACAAAGCCCTTCTGATGTGGTATGCAAGGCCATTGATCGAGTATAACACATCCCTGATCGGTATAAACATATCTTCTGATCGTGTACCAACGAATTCTAAATTAGCAATGATAACCCTGATCCGGTATAACAGCTGGTGTCTGAGTACCGAGTCCCCTGGTCCGAGGTAAAAACAATGTCTCCTGGTCTGTGCATGTGGTACAGTCTGAAATATAATGAGCCCCTGATCGAAACCAAAGTGCACTTATCAACGAGGCATAACAAAGGCCCTGGGTCGGCATAATTGAACCCCCGGGTCCCGATATATAAGTCACCTGATCAGGTATAATAAAGTTCCTGGTTGAGTATAACAATGCTTACTGGTCGATATAACGAAAGTCCCCTGATCGTGTATAACAAATTCATATCGAGCATAACAAGGCCCTGGTGCGAGGTATAACCAGCTCCATAATAGGAATCTTACGAAGTCTGATAAAATATAAGAAAGTCCTGAACCTTGGGTATAACAAAGTCCCTTCGAGGAAAACAAATCACCTGATCGAGTATAACAAAATTCCACCTCATCCCAGCATTATCTTAAAGGCCCTTGTCGAGTATAACCAAAAGGCCCCTTACCAAAAGAATAACAAGTCCTCTGATCCGAATATAACCAAAGTCCCATATCATGCAACAAGGCCCCCTCAAATAGACCATGCAAGTCACAAATTAAATGCTAAGCATGATGCAGGTATATCTCTCCCCAGAATCGGCTATTATAACCAATATCCCCTAGTGAGTACTAACAAAGAGGCCCCTCTGCAGTGTACTATAAATTCAATTATCAGGCATGAGGCCCTGGTCGAGGTATAACCAAAAGCCCCCCTGATCGAATATTGCAAGGAGTCCCTGATCTGGGTTACAACAAGAATCCCCTAGATTGGTTATCAAAGTCCCTGGGCGAGAGAAACAAAAGCCCCTCATCAGTATAACAAAAATTCCCTCATGGTAACGCTTTCATTGACTATAACAAGGCCCCCTGGTCGAGAGTATAACAAAAAGTCCCCTAATCGAATATAATAGCCCTGATTAGGTTTAGCAAGGCCACTAGAACAAAACATAACCAAAAGCACCTGGTGAGAGTATAACGAAAAGCCACTTGATCAGTATATTAGTCCTGATCGTGCTCATCCTGGCCCCTCAAAAGAGTATAATAAAGGCAATGATCGAGTATAACCAAAGTCTCTGGTGAGTATAAAAGAAATTACCCCGGTTCGAGTATAACAAAGCCCCTTATATAAGCCGCTAACGAGGGCCCCTCATCTGGTATGCCAAGTACCTTATCCGGGCATAACAAAAAAGGCCCTGCAATAAACTATAAGCAGAGCTCCCTGATCCCAGATCTTACAAGTCCTGATGCTTGTAACAAAGTCCCTTCTGGGGAAAGGCAGATACTGATCGAGAACAACAAAGTCCCTCAAAATGCAAAGGTATAACAAAGGCCCTTCATCGAGTATAACCAAGGCCCCTGATCGAGAATAACAAAGTCCTCTGATCGAAAATACAAAGTCCCCTTATCGAGCATAACAAAACCCCCCTCATCGAATATTACAAAGTCCCCTGATCAAGTATAACACATCCCCTGATCCAGTATAACACATCCCCTGATCGAGTATAACATATCCCCTGGTCGAGTATAACAAAGCTCCTCTGATCGAATCTTACAAAGTCCCCTAATCAAGTATAACAAAGTTTCCTGGTCTAGTATAACAAAGTCCCTTGATCGACTATAACAAAGCTCACTGATCGAGTAAAACAAATTCCCCCGATCGAGTATAACAAATTTCCCTGATCGAGTATAAAAAATTCCCCTGATCGAGTATAACAAAGTACCATGGTCGAGTATAACAAAGTCACCCGATCGAGTATAACAAAGCCTTCTGATCGAGTATAACAAAGGCCATTGATCGAGTATAACACATCCCCTGATCGAGTATAACATATCTTCTGATCGTGTATAACAAAGTTCCCTGGTCGAGTATAGTAATGTCCCCTGATCGAGTATAACAAAGCCCCCTGATCGAGTATAACAAAGTCCCCTGGTCGAGTAAAACAAAGTCCCATGATCGAGTATAACAAACTCCTCTGATCGAGTATAACAAAGTTCCCTGATCGAGTACAACAAAGGCCCCTGATCGAGTATAACAAAGTCCCCTAGTCGAGCATAAAAAAGACCAGTGGTCGAGTATAACAAAACCACCTCATCGAGTATAACAATGTCCCCTGGATTGAGAATAACAAAGCCCCCTAATCGAGTATAACAAAGTCCCCTCATCGAGTATAACAAATTCCCCTGATCGAGTATAATAAAGGCCCCCGGTTGAGTATAACAAAGCGTCCTGACTGAGTATAACAAAGTCCCCTGATCGAGTATAACACATCCCCTGATCGAGTATATCATATCCCCTGATCGTGTATAACAAAGTTCCCGGGTCGAGTATAGTAATGTCCCCTGATCGAGTATAACAAAGGCCCCTCATCGAGTATAACAAAGTCCCATATCGAGCATAACAAATTCCCCTGATCGAGTATAACAAAGGCCCCCGGTTGAGTATAACAAAGCCTCCTGACTGAGTATAACAAAGTCCCCTGATCGAGTATAACACATCCCCTGGTCGAGTATAACAAAGCCCCCCTCATCGAACATTACATAGTCCCCTGATCAAGTATAACAAAGTCCCTCATCAAGTATAGCAAAGTCCCCTGGTCGAGGAAAACAAAGCCCCCTGATCAAGTATAACAAAGTCCCCTCATCGAGTATAAGAAAGTCCCCTGGTTGACCATAACAAAGGCCCCTGGTCTAATATATGAAAGTAGCCTAATCGAATATAACAAAGCCCCCTGATCGAGTATAACAAAGGCCACTTGTCGAACATAACAAATCATCCTGGTCGAGTATAAAAGAGCCCCTCATCGAGTATAAGAAAGTCTCCTGATCAAGTATATCACACCCCCCTGGTCGAGTATAATAATGGCCCTGATCGAGTATAACAAAGTTCCCGGGTCGAGTATAGTAATGTCCCCTGATCTAGTATAACAAAGGCCCCACATCGAGTATAACAAAGTCCCCTTATCGACTTTAACAAATTCCCCTGGTTCGAGTATAACAAAAGCATAACAAAGGCCCCTGATCGAGTATAACAAAGTCCCCTGATTGAGCATAACAAAGGCCCCTGTTCGAGTATAACAAAGTCCCCTGATCGAGTATATCAAAGTCCCCTGGTCGAGTATAACAAAGTCCCCTAATCGAGTATAACAAAGTCCTTCTTATCGAGTATAACAAAGTCCCCTGATCGAGTATAACAAAGGCCCTTGATCGTGTATAATAAAGGCCCCTGATCGAGTATAACAAAAACCCTGATCGAATATAAAAAAGTCTCTTGATCGCGTAAAACAAAATCCCCTGGTCGAGTATAACAAAGTCCCCTGGTCGAGTATAACAAAGTCCCCTGATCAAGTATAACAAAGTCCTCAGATCGAGTATAAAAAAGTCCCATGGTCTAGTATAACAAAGTCACCTGATCGAGTATAACAAAGCCTCCTGATCGAGTATAACAAAGACCCTTGATCGAGTATAACACATCCCCTGATCGAGTATGACATATCCCCTGATCGTGTATAGCAAAGTTCCCTGGTCAAGTATAGTTATGTCCCCTGATCGAGTATAACAAAGCCCCCTGATCGAGTATAACAAAGTCCTCTGGTCGAGTAAAACAAAGTCCCCTGATTAACTAGCCTTTGGTCAGATCTTGATTAGCTTTGTTATACTACCCAGGGTAATCTCGATCAGGTGGCTTTGTTATACTCGATCAGGGCCTTTAGGACCTTTCGATCAGCCTTTGTTATACTCGATAACAGGACTTTATTATACTCGATCAAGGGAGTTTGTTATAATCGATCAGGGGATGATCGTGTATAACAAAGTTTCCTGGTCGAGTATAGCAATGTCCCTTGATCGAGTATAACAAAGGCCCCTGATCGATAATAACAAAGTCCCCTGATCGAGTATAACAAAGCCCCCCTGATCGGATATTACAAAGTCCCCTGATCAAGTATAACAAAGTCCCCTGATAAGGAAAACAAAGCCCCCAGATCGAGTATAACAAAGTCCCCTGATCGAGTATATCAAAGGCCCCTGATCGAGTATAACAAAGTCGCGTGATCGAGCACAACAAAGACCCCTGGTCGAGTATAACAAAACCACCTCATCGAGTATAACAAACCCCCTGATCGAGTATAACCAAGTCCCCTGATCCAGTATAACAAATTCACCTGATCGAGTATAACAAAGTCCTGTTATCGAGTATAACAAAGTCCAATAGTCGAGTATAACAAATTCCCCTCATCGAATATAACAAAAACCCCTGGTCGCGTATAACAAAGTCCCCTGGTCGAGTATAACACAGTCCCCTGGTCGAATATAACCAAGGCCCCTGATCGAGAATAACAAAGTCCCCTGATCGAATATGACAAAGTCCTCGGATCGAGTATAACAAAGTTCCCTGGTCGTGTATAACAAAGCCCCCGGTTGAGTATAACAAAGCCTCCTAATCGAGAATAACAAAGTCCTGTGATCGAGCATATCACATCCCCTCATCGAGTATTACATATCCCCTGATCGTGTATAACAAAGTTCCCTGGTCGAGTATACTAATATCCCCTGATCGAGTATAACCTAGGCCCCTGATCGAGTATAACAAACTCCCCTGGTCGAGTAAAAAAAAGTCCCCTGGTTGAGTTTAACCAAGGCCCCTGATCGAGAATAACAAAGTCCCCTTATCGAGCATAACAAAGGCCCCCGGTTGAGTAGAAGAAAGCCTCCTAATCGAGTATAACAAAGTCCCCTGATCGAGTATAACACATCCCCTGATCGAGTATAACATATCCCTTGATCGTGTATAACAAAGTTTCCTGGTCGAGTATAGTAATGTCCCCTGATCGAGTATAACAAAGGCCCCTAATCGACTATAGCAAAGTCTCCTTATCGAGCATAACAAAGGACCCTGGTTGAGTATAACAAAGCCCCCTCATCGAATATTACAAAGTCCCCTGATCAAGTATAACAAAGTCCCCTGACCGAGTATAACAAAGTCCCCTGATCGAGTATATCAAACCCCCCTGGTCGAGTATAATAAAGGCCCTGATCGAGTATAACAAATTCTCATGATCGAGTATAGCAAAGGCCCTTGATCGAGTATAACAAATGCCCCTCATCGAGTATAACAAAGTCACCTAATCGAATATAACAAAGCCCCCTGATCGAGTATAACAAAGGCCACTGGTCGACCATAACAAAGGACCCTGGTCGAGTATAACAAAGTCCCCTGATCGAGTATAACAAAGCCCAATCATCGAGTATAACAAAGTCCCCTCATCGATTAAAACAAAGTCCCCTGATCGAGTATAACAAAGCCCCCTGATCGAGTATAACAAAGTCCCCTGGTCGAGTATAACAAAGTCCCCTGATCGAGTATAACAAAGCCCCCCTGATCGAATATTACAAAGTCCCTTTTCAAGTATAACAAAGTCCCCTGATCGAGTATAACAAAGAGCCCTTGTCAAGTACAAAAAAGGCCCCTGATGGAGGATAACAATGACCCTGATGGAGTATAACAAAGTCCCCTGATCGAGGAAAACCAAGCCCCCTGATTGAGAATACCAAAGTCCCCTGATCGAGTATAACAATGTCCCTTGATCGAGTATAACAAAGTCCCCTAATCCAGTATAACAAATTCCCCTGATCGAGTATAACAAAGGCCCCCGGTTGAGTATAACAAAGCCTCCTGACTGAGTATAACAAATTCCCCTGATCGAGTATAACAAAGTCCCCTGGTTGAGTATAACAAACCCCCTGATCGAGTATAACAAAGTCCCCTAATCCAGTATAACAAATTCCCCTGGTCGAGTATAACAAATCTCCCCTGATAGAATCTTACAAAGTCCCCTGATCAAGTATAACAAAGTCCACTGATCGAGTATAACAAAGTCCCCTTCTCGAGGAAAACAAATCACCCTGATCGAGTATAACAAAGTCCCCTCATCGAGTATAACAAAGGCCCTTCATCGAGTATAACCAAGGCCCCTTATCGAAAATAACAAAGTCCTCTGATTGAATATAACAAAGTCCCCTTATCGAGCATAACAAAGCCCCCCTGATCGAATAATACAAAGTCCCCTAATCAGTATAGCACATCCCCTGATCGTGTATAACATATCCCTTGATCGAGTACAACAATGTCCCCTGATCGAGTATAACAAAGGCCCCTCATCGTGTATAACAAAGTCCAATTATCGAGCATAATAAAGGCCCCTGGTCGAGTATAACAAAGCCCCCCTAATCGAATATTACAAAGTCCCCTGATCAAGTATAACAAAGTCCTCTGATTGAGTATATCAAAGTCCCCTGGTCGAGGAAAACAAAGCCCCCTCATCGAGTATAACAAAGTACCCTCATCGAATATAACAAAGTCTCCTTGTTGACCATAACAAAGGCCCCTGGTCGAGTATAACAAAGCCCCCTAATCGAATATAACAAAGCCCCCTGGTCGAGTTTAACAAAGGCCACTGGTCGAACATAACAAAGCACCCTGGTCGAGTATAACAAAGCCCGCTGATCGAGTATAACAAAGTCCCCTGATCGAGTATATCAAACCCCTCTGGTCGAGTATAATAAAGGCAATGATCGAGTATAACAAAGTCTCATGATCGAGTATAAGAAAATCCCCTGGTTCGAGTATAACAAAAGCCCCTGATATAATATAACAAAGGCCCCTCATCGAGTATACCAAAGTACCCTTATCGATCATAACAAAGGCCCCTGGTCGAGTATAACAAAGCTCCCCTGATCGAATCTTACAAAGTCTCCTGATCATGTATAACAAAGTCCCCTGTTCGAGTATAACAAAGTCCCCTTCTCGAGGAAAACAAATCCCCCTGATCGAGTATAACAAAGTCCCCTCATCGAGTATAACAAAGGCCCTTCATCGAGTATAACCAAGGCCCCTGATCGAGAATAACAAAGTCCTCTGATCGAATATAACAAAGTCCCCTTATCGAGCATAACAAAGCCCCCCTCATCGAATAATTCAAAGTCCCCTGATCAAGTATAACACATCCCCTGATCGAGTATAACACATCCCCTTATCGAGTATAACATATCCCCTGATCGTGTATAACAAAGTTCCCTGGTCGAGTATAGTAATGTCCCCTCATCGAGTATAACAAAGGACCCTCATCGAATATAACAAAGTCCCCTTATCGAGCATAACAAAGGCCCCTGGTCGAGTATAACAAAGCTCCGCTGATAGAATCTTACAAAGTCCCCTGATCAAGTATAAGAAAGTCCCCTGATCGAGTATAACAAAGTCCCCTTCTCGAGGAAAACAAATTACCCTGATCGAGTATAACAAAGTCCCCTCATCGCGTATAACAAAGGCCCTTCATCGAGTATAACCAAGGCCCCTTATCGAGAATAACAAAGTCCTCTGATCGAATATAACAAAGTCCCCTTATCGAGCATAACAAAGCCCCCCTCATCGAATAATACAAAGTCCCCTGATCAAGTATAACACATCCCCTGATCGAGTATAACACATCCGCTGATCGAGTATAACTTATCCCCTGATCGTGTATAACAAAGTTCCCTGGTCGAGTATAGCAAAGGCCCTTGATCGAGTATAACAAATGCCCCTCATCTTCTAAACAAAGTCACCTAATCGACTATAATAAGGTCCCCTCATCGAGTATAACAAAGGAACCTCATCGAGTATAACAAAGTAACCTTATCGAGCATAACAAAGGCCCCTGGTCGAGTATAACAAAGCTCCTCTGATCGAATCTTACAAAGTCCCCTGATCAAGTATAACAAAGTCCCCTGGTCGAGTATAACAAAGTCCCTTGATCGAGTATAACAAAGTTCACTGATCGAGTAAAACAAATTCCCCCGATCGAGTATAACAAATTTCCCTGATCAAGTATAAAAAATTCCCCTGGTCGAGTATAACAAAGTCCCATGGTCGAGTATAACAAAATCACCTGATCGAGTATTACAAAGCCCTCTAATCGAGTATAACAAAGTCCCTTGATCGAGTATAACACATCCCCTGATCGAGTATAACATATCTTCTGATCGTGTATAACAAAGTTACCTGGTCGAGTATAACAAAGCCCCCTGATCGAGTATAACAAAGTCCCCTGGTCGAGTAAAACAAAGTCCCATGATCGAGTATAACAAACTCCTCTTATCGAGTATAACAAAGTTCCCTGATCGAGTACAACAAAGGCCCCTAATCGAGTATAACAAAGTCCCCTGGTCGAGCATGAAAAAAGACCAGTGGTCGAGTATAACAAAACCACCTCATCGAGTATAACAAAGTCCCCTGGATTGAGTATAACAAAGCCCCCTAATCGAGTATAACAAAGTCCCCTGATCGAGTATAACAAATTCCCCTGATCGAGTATAACAAAGGCCCCCGGTTGAGTATAACAAAGCCTCCTGACTGAGTATAACAAAGTCCCCTGATCGAGTATAACACATCCCCTGATCGAGTATATCATATCCCCTGATCGTGTATAACAAAGTCCCTTATCGAGCATAACAAAGGCCCCTGGACGAGTATAACAAAGCCCCCCTCATCGAACATTACAAAGTCCCCTGATCAAGTATAACAAAGTCCCTGATCGAGTATAACAAAGTCCTTTGGTCGAGGAAAACAAAGCCCCCTGATCAAGTATAACAAAGTCCCCTCATCGAGTATAACAAAGTCCCCTGGTTGACCATAACAAAGGCCCCTGGTCTAATATATGAAAGTCCCCTAATCGAATATAACAAAGCCCCCTGATCGAGTATAACAAAGGCCACTGGTCGAACATAACAAATCATCCTGGTCGAGTATAAAAGAGCCCCCTCATCGAGTATAAGAAAGTTTCCTGATCAAGTATATCAAACTCCCCTGGTCGAGTATAATAATGGCCCTGATCGAGTATAACAAAGTTCCCGGGACGAGTATTGTAATGTCCCCTGATCGAGTATAATAAAGGCCCCTCATCGAGTATAACAAAGTCCCCTTATCGACTTTAACAAATTCCCCTGGTTCGAGTATAACAAAAACATAACAAAGGCCCCTGATCGAGTATAACAAAGTCCCCAGATTGAGCATAACAAAGGCCCCTGTTCGAGTGTAACAAAGCCCCCTGATCGAGTATATCAAAGTCCACTGATCGAGTATAACAGAGGCCCCTAATCGAGTATAGTAATGTCCCCTGATCGAGTATAACAAAGTCCCCTGATCGAGTATAACAAAGTCCCCTGGTCGAGTATAACAAAGTCCCCTAATCGAGTTTAACAAATTCCTTCTTATCGAGTATAACAAAGTCCCCTGATCGAGTATAACAAAAGCCCTTGATCGAGTATAATAAAGGCCCCTGATCGAGTATAACAAAAACCCTGATCGAATATGTTCCTGATCAAAATCTTGGTCAGATCCTGATCGTGATCAAAGTCCCTGGAAAGTCGAGTAAATAGTCCCCTGGATGGAGTAATGTTATAATTTTGATCAGGGACTTTGTTATACACGATCAGGGACTTTTGTTATACTCGATCAGGGGCTTTGTTACTCAACCTGGGGAACTTTGTTATACTCTGATCAGGTGGTTTTGTTATACTCGACCTGGTCTTGTTGTGTCGATAAGGACTGTGTTATTCTCATCAGCGGCTCTTGGTTATATTGGACCAGGGTCTTTGTTATACTAGACCAGGGACTTTGTTATACGCGATCAGGGCCTTGGTTATACTTTAACTAGGGACTGTTATACTCGATTCAGGACTTTGTTATACTCGATCAGGGCCTTTGATATACTCTGATCAGGGGACTTTGTTATACCTGATGAGGGGTATTTGATATACTCGACTAGGGACTTTTGTTATATTCGATAACAGGATTCTTGTTATTCCGGATCATGGGAGTTTGTTATACTTGATCAGAGCAATACGTACGAACGAAGCATACTGA
>NW_024710856.1:0-14860 GCF_018991925.1 Homarus americanus | reverse complement strand
GATTATATCAACCAGGACCATGATTATAACAACCACGACCATGATTATAACACCAAGGACCATGATTATAACAACCACGAAAATGAATATAACAACCACGACCATGATTATAGTAACCACGACCATGATTATATCAACAACGACCATGATTATAACAACCATGACCATGACTATAACAACCAGGACCATGATTATAACAACCACGACCATGATTATAACAACCACGACCATGATTATAATAACCACGACCATGGTTATAACAACCACGACCATGATTAAAATATCCAAGACCATGAATATAACAACCACGACCATGATTATAATAACCACGACCAAGATTATAACCTACCACTACGATGATTATAATAACCACGACCATGATTATATCAACCAGGACCGTGATTATAACAACCACGACTATGACTATATCACCCCCGACTATGATTATATCACCCACGACCATGATTATATCAACGACAACCATGATTATAACAACCAGGACCATGACTATAACAACCAGGACCATGATTATAACAACCACAACCATGATTATAACAACCAGGAACATGACTATAACAACAACGACTATGATTATAACAACCACGACAATGATTATAACAACCACGACCATGATTATAACAACCACGACCATGATTATAACACCAAGGACCATGATTATAACAACCACGAAAATGAATATAACAACCACGACCATGATTATAGAAACCACGACCATGATTATATCAACCACGACCATGTTTATAACAACCAGGACCATGACTTTAACAACCAGGACCATGATTATATCAACCACGACCATGATTATAACAACCACGACCATGATTATAATAACCACGACCATGGTTATAACAACCACGACCATGATTATAACACCAAGACTATGATTATATCACCCACGACAATGATTATAAAAACCACGACCATGATTATAACAACCACGACCATGATTATAGTAACACGACCATGATTTTAACAACCACGACCATGATTATAACACCAAGACTATGATTATATCACCCACGACAATGATTATAAAAACCACGACTATGATTATAACAACCACGACCATGATTATAACAACCACGACAATGATTATAACACCAACGACCATGATTATATCACCCACAACCATGATTATAACAACCACGACTATGACTATAACAACCACGACCATGATTAAAACAACCCCGACCATGATTATAACAACCAGGACCATGATTATAACAACCACGACCATGATTATAACACCAAGACTATGATTATATCACCCACGACAATTATTATAATAACCACGACCATGATTATAACAACCAGGACGATGACAATAACAGCCTGGACCATGATTATAACAACCACGACCATGATTATAACAACCAGGACCATGATTATAACAAACACGACCTGATTATACCACCACGAACATGATTATAACAACCATGACTATGATTCTTAACAACCACGACCGTGATTATAACAACCACGACAATGGCTTAAAAACAACCATGACAGGATCGAGAAATGTATTCTACGACCGTGATTATAACAACCACGACTGTGATTATAACAACCACGCACTCATGTATATAACAACCAGGACTTATGATTAAAAATAACCACGACCATGATTATAACAACTATTAATTATGATTATAACAACCCACGACCATGATTATAACAACCACGACCATGATTATAACCACGGCCATGGTTATGACAACCATTACCATGATTATAACAACTACGACCAAGATTATAACAAGCCAAGACCATGATTATAACAACCAAGACCATGATTATAATAACTACAACCATGATTATAACAACTACGACCATGATTATAACAACCACGACCATGATTATAACAACCACGACCATGATTATAACAACCACGACCATGATAGTAATAACCACGACCATGATTATAACAAACACGACCATGATTATAACAACCACGACCATGATTATAAAAACCACGACCATGATTATAATAACTACGACCATGATCATAACAACTACGGCCATGATTATAAGAACCACGACCATGATTATAACAACCACGACCACGATTAAAACAACCACGACCATGATTATAACAACAACGACCATGATTATAAAAACCACGTCCATGATTATAACCTACCAGGACCATGACTATAACAACCAGGACCATGATTATAACAACCACGGCCATGATTATAACAACCAGGACCATGATTATAACAACCAGGACTATGATTATAACAACCACGACCATGATTATAATAACCACGACCATAATTATATGAACCACGACCATGAT
Source organism: Homarus americanus (assembly GCF_018991925.1). NCBI lineage: Eukaryota > Metazoa > Arthropoda > Malacostraca > Decapoda > Nephropidae > Homarus > Homarus americanus. The sequence goes on along the minus strand of NW_024710856.1, from coordinate 12,540 downwards.
TATAACAACCACGACCATGATTATTACAACCACGGCGATGATTATAACCACGACCATGATTATAACACCACGACTATGATTATATCACCCACGACCATGATTATATAAACCACGACTATGAATATAACAACCACGACCATGATTATAACAACCACGACCATTATTATAAAAACCACGACCATGATTATAACAATCACGACCATGAGTATAACATCCACGACAAAGATCATAACTACGACCATGATTATAACAACAACGACAATGAATAAAACAACCACGACTATGATCATAACCACGCCCATTATTATGACAACCACGACCATGATTACAACAACCACGACCATGAATATAACAACCACGACCATGATTATCATAACCACGACCAGGATTATAACAACCACGACCATGATTATAACAACCACGACCATGATTATAACAACCACGACCATGATTATAACAACCACGACCATGATTATAACAACCACGACTATAATTGTAACAACCACAAACATGAATATAACAAGCACGACCATGATTATAACAACCACGACTATGATTATAACAACCACGACCAAGATTATAACAACCACGACCATGATAATAACAACCACGACCATGATTATAACCACGACCATGATTTTAACAACCATGAACATGATTATAACTTGCACAACCATGATTATAACAACCAAGACCATGATTATAACAACCACGACCATGATTATAACAACCAAGATCATGATTATAACAGCTACGACCATGATTACAATAACCAAGACCATGATTATAAGAACCACAACCATGATTATATCAACCAGGCCCATGATTATAACAACCACGACTATGATTATATCACCCCCGACTATGATTATATCACCCACGACCATGATTATAACAACCACGACCATGATTATATTAACCACGACCATGATTATAACAACCAGGACCATGACTATAACAACCAGGACCATGATTATAACAACCACACCCATGATTATAACAACCAGGAACATCACTATAACAACAATGACTATGATTATATTAACCACGACAATGATTATAACAACCACGACCATGATTATAACAACCAGGATGATGACTATAACAACCACGACCATGATTATAACAACCACGACCATGATTATAATAACCACGACCATGATTATAACATCAACGACCATGATTACAATAACCACGACCATTATTATAAAAACCACGAGAATGATTATAACAACCACGACTATGATTATAACAACCACGACCATTATTATAACCACCACGACAATGATTATAACACCCACGACCATGATTATATCACCCACGACCATGATTATAACAACCAGGACGATGACTATAACAACCAGGACCATGATTATAACAACCAGGACTATGATTATAACAACAACGACCATGATAATAACATTCAGGACTATGATTATAACAACCACGTCCATGATTATAACAACCACGACCATGATTATAACAACCAGGACCAGGATTATAACAAACACGACTATGATTATATCACCCACGACCATGATTATAACAACCATGACTATGATTTTAACAACCACGACCATGATTATAACAACCACAACTATGATTAAAACAACCACGACTATGATCATATCACCCACGACCGTGATTTTAACAACCACGACCATGAATATAACAACCACGATCATGATTATAATAACAGCGACCATGATTATAACAACCACGACCATGATTATAACAACCACGACCATGATTATAACAACCACGACCATGATTATAACCACGACCATGGTTATTACAACCATGACCATGTTATAACAACCACGACCATGATTATAACAAACTTTTCACGACCATGATTATAACAAAGCCAAGACTATGATTATAACAACCAGCAACTATGATTATAACAAACACGACCATGATTATAACAACTGACGACCATGATTATAAAAAGCACAATTCATGATTAAGGCAATAACCACGACCATGATTATAAGAACCACGACCATGATTATATACAACCACGACCATGATTATAACAATGACGACCATGATTACAACAACCACGACCATGATTATATCAAACATGACCATGATTATAACAACCACGACAATGATTATAACAACAAGGACCATGATTATAACAAACACGACCATGATTATGACAACCACGACCATGATTATAACAACCATGACCATGATTATAACATCAACGACCATGATTACAATAACCACGACCATAATTATAAAAACCACGACAATGATTATAACAACAAGGACCATGATTATAACAACCTCGACCATGATTATAACTTGCACGACCATGATTATAACAACCACGACCATGATTATGACAACCACGACCATGATTATAACAACCACGACCATGATTATAACAACCACGACCATGATTATAATAACCACGACCATGATTATAATTAGCACGACCATGATTATAACAACCACGACCATGATTATAACAACCACGACCATGATTATAACAACCACGAAGATGATTATATCAACTACGACCATGATTAAATAAATCCATGACCCGGCGATTACAACAACCACGACCATGATTACAACACAAACTATGAGATAATGATTATAACAACAAGTAATCATAATTATAAAAACCACGACCATGATTATAACAACAAGCACGACCATGATTATAACAACCACTTAATTCATGATTATAACAACCACTACTATGATTATAACTTGCACGACCATGATTATACCAACCACGACCATGATTATATCAACCACGACCATGATTATAACAACCACGACCATGATTATAACAACCACTACTATGATTAAAACTTGCACGACCATGATTACAACAACCACGACCATTATTATATCAACCACGACCATGATTATAACAACCTCGATTATGATTATAACAATCACGACTATGATTATAACTTGCACGACCATGATTATAACAACCACGACCATGATAGTAACAACCACGACTATGATTATAACAACCACGACCATGATTATAACAACGATGACCAAGATTATAACAACCACGACCATGATTATACAAACTACGACCATGATTATAATAAACACGACCATGATTATAACAACCACGACCATGATTATAACAATCACGACCATGATTATAACAACCACGACCATGAATATAACAATCAAGACCATGATTATCATAACCACGACCAGGATTATAACAACCACGACCATGATTATAACAACCACGACCATGATTATAACAACCACGACCATGATTATAACAACCACGACCATGATTATAACCACGACCATGGTTATTACAACCATGATCATGATTATAATAACCACGACCATGATTATAACAAGCCAAGACCATGATTATAAATAACCAATTTAATTGGGCGATTATAACAAACACGACCATGATTATAAACAACCACGACCATGATTATAAAAACCACGACCATGATTATTATATCCACGACCATGATTATAAGAACCACAACTATGATTATAACACCCACGACCATGATTATAACAATCACGATCATGATTATAACAACCACGAACATGATTATATCAAACACGACCATGATTTTAACAACCACGACCAAGATTATACCAACCACGACCATGAATATAACAACCACGACCATTATTATAACAACCACAACCATGATTATAATAACCATGACCATGATTATAACAACCACGACCATGATTGCAATAACCAATACCCGAGTAATTATAAAACCACGACAATGATTATAAATAAACAAGGACCATGATTATAACAACCTCGACCATGATTGTAACTTGCACGACCATGATTATAATAAACCACGACTATGATTATGACAAATCCACGACCATGATTATAACAACCACGACCATGATTATAATAACCACGACCATGATTATAATAACCACGACCATGATTATAATTAGCACGACTATGATTATAACAACCACGACTATGATTATAACAACCACGACCATGATTATAACAACCACGACCATGATTATAACAACCACGACCATGATTATAACAACCACGACCATGATTACAACAACCACGACCATGATTACAACAACCATGACAATGATTATAACAACAAGGACCATAATTATAAAAACCACGACCGTGATTATAACTAGCACGACCATGATTATAACAACCACGACCATGATTATAACAACCACTACTATGATTATAACTTGCACGACCATGATTTTACCAACCACGACCATGATTATATCAACCACGACCATGATTATAACAACCACGATTATGATTATAACAATCACGACCATGATTATAACAACCACGACCATGATTATAACAACCACGACTATGATTAAAACAACCACGACCATGATTATAATAATGATGACCAAGATTATAAATAAACCAATTGACCATACTATAACCCCTGGTATCGACCCATGATTATAAATACCGTAAATCATTTAATCTCATGATTATAACAACCACGACCATGATTATAACAACCACGACCAACGACCATGATTATAACAACGATGACCAAGATTATAACAACCACGACCATGATTATAAAAACTACGACCATGATTATAATAAACACGACCATAATTATAACGACCACGACCATGATTATAACAATCACGACCATGATTATAACAAACACGACCATGAATATAACAATCACGACCATGATTAACATAAATACGACCAGGATTATAACAACCACGGCCATGATTATAGCAACCACGACCATGATTATAACAACCACGACCATGATTATAATAACCAGGACCATGATTAAAACAACCACGACGATGATTATAAAAACCACGACCATGATTATAACTACCACGACCATGATTATAATAACCACGACAATGATTAAAACAACCACGACTATGATCATATCACCCACGACCGTGATTATAACAACCACGAACATGAATATAACAACAAGGACTATGATTATAACAACCACGACCATGATTATAATAACCACGATTATGATTATAATTAGCACGACCATGATTATAACAACCACGACCATGATTATAACAACCACGACCATGATTATAACAACCACGACCATGATTATAACAACCACGACTATGATTATAACAACCACGACCATGAATTTAACAACCACGACTATGATTATAACGACCACGACAATAATTATAACAACTACGAACATGATTATAACAACCACGACCTTGATTATAACACTCTCGACCATGATTATAACAACCACGGCTATGATTATAACAACCACGACCATGATTATAACAACCACGACCATGATTAAAACAACCATGAATATAATTATAACAACCACGACCACGATTATAACAACCACGATTATGATTATAACAATCTCGACCATGATTATAACAACCACGACCATGATTATAACAACCGACTATGATTATAACAACCACGACCATGATTATAACAACATTGACCAAGATTATAACCACGACCGCCGGTTATAACTTGCACGACCATGATTATAACAACCACGACCATGATTATAACAACCACGACCATGATTATAACAACGATGACCAAGATTATAACAACCACGACAATGATTATAACAACTACGACCATGATTATAATAAACACGACCATGATTATAACAACCACGACCATGATTATAACAATCACGACCATGATTATAACAACCACGACCATGATTATATCAAAGACGACCATGATTATAACAACCACGACCATGATTACAATAACCACGACCATTATTATACCAACCACGACAATGATTATAACAACAAGGACCATAATTATAGCCTCCACGACCATGATTATAACAACCACGACCATGATTATAACAACGATGACCAAGATTATAACAACCACGACAATGATTATAACAACTACGACCATGATTATAATAAACACGACCATGATTATAACAACCACGACCATGATTATAATAATCACGACCTTGATTATAACAACCACTACCATGATTATATCAAAGAAGACCATGATTATAACAACCACGACCAATAATTACAATAACCACGACCATTATTATACCAACCATGACAATGATTATAACAACAAGGACCATGATTATAACCACCACGATCATGATTATAACTTGCACGACCATGATTATAACAACCACGACCATGATTATAACAACCACGACCATGAATATAACAACCACGACCATGAATATACCAACAACGACAATGATTATAACAACAAGGACCATGATTATAACAACCACGACCATGATTATAATAACCACGACCGCCAGTTATAACAACCGACCGCAGTTATAACAACCAAGACCATGATTATAACAACCAAGACCATGATTATAACAACCACGACCATGAATATACCAACCACGACAATGATTATAACAACAAGGACCATGATTATAACAACCACGACCATGATTATAATACCCACGACCATGATTATAACAACCACGTCCATGATTATAACAACCACGACCATGATTAAAACAACCACGACCATGATTACAACAACCACGACCATGATTATAATAACCACGACAATGATTATAACAACAAGACCGCCAGTTAAAAACCGATACGCCAGTTATATGGCGCGACCGCGGTGCATAACCAGCCACGACCGCTGATTATAACAACCACTGGCCGCTGATTATAACGAATTTGCACGACCATGATTATAACAACCACGACCATGATTATATCAACCATGACCGTATTTATAACAACCGCATTATTATGATTATAACAATCACGACCACCAGTTATAACAGCACGACCATGATTATAACAACGATGACCAAGATTATAACAACCATGACCATGATTATAACTTGCACGACCATGATTATAACAACCACGACCATAATTATGACAACCACGACTATGATTATAACAACCACGACCATGATTATAACAACGATGACCAAGATTATAACAACCACGACCATGATTATAACAACTACGACCATGATTATAATAACCACGACTATGATTATAACAACCACGACAATGATTTTAACAATCACGACCATGATTATAACATCCACGACCATGATTATAAAAACCACGACCATGATTCTAATAACCACGACCATGATTATAAGAACCACGACCATGTTTATAACAACTACGACCATGATTATAATACCCAGGACCTTGATTATAACAACCACGACCATGAGTATACCAACCACCACAATGATTATGACAACGATGACCAAGATTATAACAACCACGACCAAGATTATACCAACCACGACCATGAATATAACAACCACGACCATGATTATAATCACCAGGACCATGATTAAAACAACCACGAACATGATTATTACAACCACGACCATGATTATAAGATCCACGACCATGATTATAACAACCACGACCATGATTATAATAACCACAACCAAGATTATAACCTACCACTACCATGATTATAATACCACGACCATGATTATATCAACCAGGCCCAAGATTATAACAACCAAGACTATGATTATATCACCCCCGACTATGATTATATCACCCACGACCATGATTATAACAACCACCTCCATGATTATATCAACCACGACCATGATTATAACAACCAGGACCATGACTATAACAACCAGGACCATGATTATAACAACCACAACCATGATTATAACAACCAGGAACATGACTATAACAACAACGACTATGATTATAACAACCACGACAATGATTATAACAACCACGACCATGATTATAACAACCAGGACGATGACTATAACAACCAGGACCATGATTATAACAACCACGACCATGATTATAACAACCACGACCATGATTATAATAACCACGACCATAATTATAACAACCACGACCATGATTATAACACCAAGACGATGATTATATCACCCACGACTATGATTATAAAAACCACGACTATGATTATAACAACCACGACCATGATTATAACCACGACCATGGTTATGACAACCATGACCATGATTATAACAACCACGACCTTGATTATAACAAGCCAAGACCATGATTATAACAACCACGAACCATGATTATAATAACCAAGACCATGATTATAACAACCACGACCATGATTATAACAACCACGACCATGATTATAACAACCACGACCATGAATATAACAACCACGACCATGAATATACCAACCACGATAATGATTATAACAACAAGGGCCATGATTATAACAACCACGACCATGATTATAACAACCACGACCATGATTATAACAATCACGACCATGATTATAACAAACACGACCATGAATATAACAATCACGACCATGATTAACATAACCACGACCAGGATTATAACAACCACGGCCATGATTATAACAACCACGACCATGATTATAACAACCACGACCATGATTATTATAACCAGGACCATGATTAAAACAACCACGACGATGATTATAAAAACCACGACCATGATTATAAGTACCACGACCATGATTATAATAACCACGACAATTATTTAAACAACCACGACTATGATCATATCACACACGACCGTGATTATAACAACCACGAACATGAATATAACAACAAGGACTATGATTATAACAACCACGACCATGATTATAATAACCACGACCATGATTATAATTAGCACGACCATGATTATAACAACCACTGCCATGATTATAACAACCACGACCATGATTATAACAACCACGACCAGCAATTCCATATGGCGACTATGATTATAACAACCCGACCATGATTAAAACAACCACGACCATGATTATAGCAACCGACAATGATTATAACAACAAGGACTATGATTATAAAAACCACGACCATGATTATAAATAGCACGACCATGAATATAACAACCACGACCATGATTATAACAACCACTACTATGATTATAACTTGCACGACCATGATTATAACAACAACGACCATGATTATATCAACCACGACCATGATTATAACAACCACGACCATGATTATAACAATCACGACCATGATTATAACAACCACGACCATGATTATAACAACCATGACTATGATTATAACAACCAAGACCATGATTATAACAATGATGACCAAGATTATAACAACTACGAAAATGATTATAACTTGCAGGACCATGATTATAACAACCACGTCTCTGATTATATCAACCATGACCATGATTATAACAACGATGACCAAGATTATAACAACCACGACCATGATTATAACAACTACGACCATGATTATAATAAACACGACCATGATTATAACAACCACGACCATGATTATAACAATCACGTCCATGATTATAACAACCACGATATGATTATATCAAAGACGACCATGATTATAACAACCAAGAACATGATTACAATAACCACGACCATTATTATACCAACCACGACAATGATTATAATAACAAGGACCATGATTATAGCCACCACGACCATGATTATAACAACCACGACCATGATTATAACAACGATGACCAAGATTATAACAACCACGACAATGATTATAACAACTACGACCATGATTATAATAAACACGACCATGAATATAACAACCACGACCATGATTATAACAATCACGACCTTGATTATATACTACCGCCAGTTATATCAAAAGATATGATTACTATGGCACGACCAATAATTACAATAACACGACCATTATTGTAGCCATGACAATGATTATAACAACAAGGACCATGATTATAACAACCACGATCATGATTGTAACTTGCACGACCATGATTATAACAACCAAGACCATGATTATAACAACCAAGACCATGATTATAACAACCACGACCATGAATATACCAACCACGACAATGATTATAACAACAAGGACCATGATTATAACAACCACGACCATGATTATAATACCCACGACCATGATTATAACAACCACGTCCATGATTATAACAACCACGACCATGATTAAAACAACCACGACCATGATTACAACAACCACGACCATGATTATAATAACCACGACAATGATTATACCACGATAATGATTATAACAACAAGGGCCATGATTATAACAACCACGACCATGATTATAATAACCACGACCATGATTATAACAACCACGACCATGATTATAACAACCACGACCATGATTACAACAACCACGACCATAATTATAACAAAAACGACCATGATTATAAAACCTCGACCATGATTACAACAACCACGATCATGATTATAACAACCACGACAATGATTATAACAACAAGGACCATGATTAAAAAACCACGACCATGATTATAACTAGCACGACCATGATTATAACAACCACGACCATGATTATAACAACCACTACTATGATTATAATTTGCACGACCATGATTATAACAACCACGACCATGATTATATCAACCATGACCATGTTTATAACAACCACGACCATGATTATAACAATCACGACCATGATTATAACAACCACGACCATGATTATAACAACCACGACTATGATTATAACAACTACTACCATGATTATAACGATGACCAAGAATATAACAACCATGACCATGATTATAACTTGCACGACCATGATTATAACAACCACGACCATAATTATGACAACCACGACTATGATTATAACAACCACGACCATGATTATAATAACCACGACCATGATTATAAAAACCACGACCATGATTCTAATAACCACGACCATGATTATAAGAACCACGACCATGTTTATAACAACTACGACCATGATTGTAATACCCAGGACCTTGATTATAACAACCACGACCATGAGTATACCAACCACCACAATGATTATAACAACGATGACCAGATTATAACAACCACGACCAAGATTATACCCACCACGACCATGAATATAACAACCACGACCATGATTATAATCACCAGGACCATGATTAAAACAACCACGAACATGATTATTATAACCACGACCATGATTATAAGATCCACGACCATGATTATAACAACCACGACCATGATTATAATAACCACAACCAAGATTATAACCTACCACTACCATGATTATAATACCACGACCATGATTATATCAACCAGGCCCAAGATTATAACAACTAAGACTATGATTATATCACCCCCGACTATGAGTATATCACGCACGACCATGATTATAACAACCACCTCCATGATTATATCAACCACGACCATGATTATAACAACCAGGACCATGACTATAACAACCAGGACCATGATTATAACAACCACAACCATGATTATAACAACCAGGAACATGACTATAACAACAACGACTATGATTATAACAACCACGACAATGATTATAACAACCACGACCATGATTATAACAACCAGGACGATGACTATAACAACCAGGACCATGATTATAACAACCACGACCATGATTATAACAACCACGACCATGATTATAATAACCACGACCATAATTATAACAACCACGACCATGATTATAACACCAAGACTATGATTATATCACCCACGACTATGATTATAAAAACCACGACTATGATTATAACATCCACGACCATGATTATAACCACGACCATGGTTATGACAACCATGACCATGAATATAACAACCACGACCTTGAATATAACAAGCCAAGACCATGATTATAACAACCACGACCATGATTATAATAACCACGACCATGATTATAACAACTACGACCATGATTATAACAACCACGACCATGATTATAACAGCGACCATGATAGTAATAACCGACCATGATTATAACAAGCCGACCATGATTATAACAACCACGACCATGATTATAAAACCCACGACCATGATTATAATAACCGACCATGATTATAACAACCACGACTATGATTATAACAACCACGACCAAGATTATAACAACCACGACCATGATTATAACAACCAAGACCATGATTATAACATCCACGACCATGATTAAAATATCCAAGACCATGATTATAACAACCACGACCATGATTATAATAACCACGACCAAGATTATAACCTACCACTACCATGATTAAAACCTACCAGGACCATGACTATAACAACCAGGACCATGATTATAACAACCACGGCCATGATTATAACAACCAGGACCATGATTAAAACAACCCGGACTATGATTATAACAACCAAGACCATGATTATAATAACCACGACCATGATTATATGAACCACGACCATGATTATAACAACCACAACCATGATTATAACAACCACGACAATAATTATAACCACGACCATGATTATAACACCACGTCTATGATTATATCACCCCCGACCATGATTATATAAACCACGACTATGAATATAACAACCACGACCATGATTATAACAACCACGACCATTATTATAAAAACCACGACCATGATTATAACAACCACGACCATGAGTATAACATCCACGACAAAGATCATAACTACGACCATGATTATAACAATCACGACAATGAATAAAACAACCACGACTATGATCATAACCACGCTCATTATTATGACAACCACGACCATGATTACAACAACCAAGACCATGAATATAACAACCACGACCATGATTATCATAACCACGACCAG
>NW_024710855.1:0-3965 GCF_018991925.1 Homarus americanus | reverse complement strand
CCATGACCTCACACCTTACTGCTACACCCAAGACCTCACACCTTACTGCTACACCCATGACCTCACACCTTGCTGCTACACCCATGACCTCACACCTTACTGCTACACCCATGACCTCACACCTTACTGCTACACCCATGACCTCACACCTTGCTGCTACACCCATGACCTCACACCTTACTGCTACACCCATGACCTCACACCTTGCTGCTACACCCATGACCTCACAATTTTACTGCTACACCTAAGACCTCACACCCATTGCTATACCCATGACTACACCTTACTACACCCATGACTCACACCTTATTGCTACACCCATGGACCTCACACCTTACTGCTACACCCAAGATCTTTACACCATTGCTACACCTATGACCTCACACCTCATTGGCACCCAAGACTCCTACACCTTATCACACACCTAAGATTCTCACACTCATCATAATTTATGACTCCTCATTAATTTTACTGCTACACCTAAGACTCCCACACTCATTGCTACATCTCCATGACCTCACTAATTTTGCTGCTACACCCATGATTCACACCTTATTGCTACACCCATGACTCCTCACACCATTGTTAAACGCAGACTCACACTCATTGCCATACCTATGACCTCAAATACCCTTTACTGGCACCCAAGACTCACAATTTTTACTGCTGGCACCTAAGACTTCACACTCTATTGCTACACCTATGACTCACACCCATTGCTACACCCATGACCTTTCACACTCCATTGCTACACCCATGACTCACACCTTGCTGTACCTACATCACACCTTGTCACACACACACTCCATGACTCACACCCACACATACCTATGACTCACACTCACACACCCCATGACCTCACACCTTATCACACACCTAAGACTCACACCTTACTGCTATACCCATGACCTCACACCTTGTTGCTACACCACACTCTCACACCTTTATCATATACCCATGACTCCTCACACCTTACTGCTACACCCATGACCTCACACCTTACTGCTACACCCATGACCTCACACCTTGCTGCTACACCCATGACCTCACACCTTGCTGCTACACCCATGACCTCACACCTCACACGTGACTTCACTTTATTTAAGCCTGACCTGACCTGACGTGACCTGACCTGACCTGACCTAACCATATCCTCACATTTCCCCATAGTCAATTATCTTCTATTTTATCATCTATTTTACTATTAAATCTTTGTCTCCTACACCATTTAGTTTTCCATTCTTGTCTATTTCTTATCATCACACTTTACCCTATCTACTATTTATCCCTTTCCTTATTATATCCTCTTCCACTTTGTCTTATCCATATAAATAAACTTTTAATGGACACTTTTTTCCCAATAGGTATTTTTTTCCCCTCGGGCAAAAAGTGAAAATTAATATTGTACGAGAAGTTTTATTTTTTTTTTTTTTTGGTATTGATTATAAGTTGTTTTGTTGCCCAGTTGGCTCGAGTAATTTGCATAATGACGCTGTTTACATCAAATTAATACCTCTATGTAGCTGGAATTGGCACTTTTGTTACGGTAGTTGACGCTGTTGTGAAAATGATACACAGACAGACAGACAGACAAACAGACAGACAGACAGACAGACAAACAGACAGACAGACAGATACACACACACCACCTTTCTTATTATCTTTCATAACAACAATAATAATAATAATAATAATAATAATAATAATAATAATACAATAAAACTAAAGTAATGATAAAAATATATTATTAACAACCATTTTAAGATTAACAATAATAATAACAAAACAGAATCAGAATAACAACACTGCCAAGATAACAACAACAATAACAACAGAAGAATAACTAATCCCTCCAGCCCTGCCCTCTCCCCCACCAACCCTTACCGGCCCCTAGCCCTCCCTCCCTCACCATCACCCCCCCTAGCCCTCACCTCCACCCCCCCTCATCCTCCGTAACCCTGCCTTCTCCCCCACCAACCCTCACCTGCCCCGAGCCCTCCCTCACCAACCCTCACCCCCACCCTAGCCCTCACCTCCCTCCCTAAAAAAAAATAAAAAAAAAAATTGGTCAATATTGTGGAAGCGAGTTGCCAACAGGTATTTTTTTTTGGGGGGGGGGCAATATTGTGATGAGATGAAAAATGTGCCTTCTTCCATCAGCCCTTGAGAGAGAGAGACCTGGGCTGAGAGGGTGAGAGACTTGGGATGAGAGAGACCTGGGATGAGCAAAAGGAATTCGTGAGAAAGAGAGATAATAATGGAAGAGAGAGGGAGATAGGGAGTGTGAGAGAGATAAGGGTGAGAGTATATGTCAGCTGGAGAGGGAGAGGTTGGCTTTAGAGCTAGATGGCTTATCTCTACCGCTCGGTTTAGGGGAGAGGCAATGATGAAGAGATAATGATGAAGAGAGATAGAGAGGGTCTCCTTCCTCCACTCTCTCTCTCTTTTCCCCTTCCTCTCCTTCCCTCACTCCCCTACTACCCTCCCTCTTCCTCTCCCCCTCAATCCCCTCCCTCTCTCTCCCACCCTCCCCCACCACTCCCCTCTCTCCCCCACCACTCCCCTCTCTCTCCCTCCCTCCCCCACCACTTCCCTCTCTCTCCCTCCCTCCCCCACCACTTCCCTCTCTCTCTCCCTCCTCCCCACCACTTCCCTCTCTCTCTCCTCCCTCCCCCCCACCACTTCCTCTCTCTCTCCCTCCCTCCCCCCACTCCCCTCTCTCTCCCTCCCTCCCCCACCACTCCCCTCTCTCTCCTCCTCCCCACCACTTCCCTCTCTCTCTCCCTCCTCCCCCCACCACTCCCCTCTCTCCCTCCCTCCCCCACCACTCCCCTCTCTCTCTCCCTCCCTCCCTCCTCACTCCTCCACCAATAAGAAACGAAAATCAGAATGAAAGTCAGGAAATTAATCTGTGTCCCGTATACTTCGAGTGATTATTTTTGTTTGTTTGTTTCATTCACTCCAGTTCATGACAGCCCCGAAGGAACTGACTGACTGACTGACTGATTGACTGACTGACTAACTGACTGACTGACTGATTGACTGACTGACTAACTGACTGACTGACTAACTGACTGACTGACTAACTGACTGACTGATTAACTGACTGACTGATTAACTGACTGACTGACTGACTGAATGGTAACCTAAAAAAATCCGAAATCGGGAAGTTTTGTGGGATTTTCTTTATTTATTTTTTTCCTCGTTTTCTCTTTGGGATTTATTTTTTTGTGAAAGGGACCTTGGGACATTGGGACCTTGGGGACTTTAGGATCTTGGGATTTTGGGATTTTGGGACATTGGGACCTTGGGGACTTTGGGATCTTGGGATTTTGGGACATTGGGACCTTGGATCTTTTTACGTGAGAGGTCTCTGAGATGTTTAGTTTAGTGTTATTGACTATATTTGGTCGGGATGTTTATAGAGTTTGTAAACAACAACAACAACAAAAAGAAAAAAAAGAAGATGAGAACTACAACAAAAACAACAACAACAACAAGAAAAAAAGAAAGAAAAGAAGATAAGAATTACAACAAAAACAACAAGAATAAGAAAACAAAATAAAATGAAAAGATAAGATGAGAAGAACAACAACAAAAAACAACAACAACAACAACAACAACAAGAAAAAGAAACAGATAAGATGAGAACAACAACAAAAAAGAAAGAAGAAAAAGAAAAAGAAAATAAGAAGAACAAAAACAGCAACAACAACAAGAATAACAAGAAAAATAATTAAAAGTAGAGCCTCCTCCTTCGAATAATGAGGACCACATGACATTTACGAATTACAAGTATGACACACTGAAGCATTCTTGTCACCCCTCTCACCCACCCCACTCGGCCCACCCACCCACCCACTACCCACCCTCCACCACCAACCTCACCCTCCACCACCAACCCCACACAGCCCACCCTCCACCCACCTATCGCCCACCACCGCCCACCACACACAGTGACAAAT
>NW_024710854.1:0-7533 GCF_018991925.1 Homarus americanus | reverse complement strand
AGTCAATGTTCCCAGAAGGGGCCACCTTAAGGATGAGGGGCTTCAGGGATTTGACAGCAGCCTCAGCGTGGCCGTTGGACTGCGGGTAATGGGGCGATGACAACACATGCCGGACTCCCCATCGGTCGAGGAACACGGCAAAGTCCCGGCTTGTGAACTGAGGCCCTCCGTCGGTTCGCAGGCGTACAGGAACGCCCACGTCACGGAAGTAGTGGCGGAACTTGCTGATGGTGGCGGCAGACGTCGTGTCATTACCGCACTTGATGACAACCGGCCAACCAGAGAGACGGTCGACGATAACAAGGAAGGACTTTCCTGACACAGAGAAAAAGTCGGCCGACACAGACTCAAAGGGGCGGGTGGGGTTGTCGTCACTCATGAAGGGTTCCTGCTGCTGGCTGGGTTGTATTACTTGGCAGGGCTCACACGCACGGACAACATTGGAGATGTCGGAGTTGATGCCGGGCCAGAACACAGTCTGTCGTGCACGTCGTTTGGTGGCCTCAGCTCCACGGTGACTGTCGTGAAGGCGAGCCAAGGCGTGGGGACGTGATGCAGCAGGGACAACTACACGTGCTCCGTACAGAACAAGGTCTCCGTCGCAGTAAAGTTCATCGCGGAGTTTCCAATACGGGAGCAGGGTGTTGTGAAGATCGTAGCGGTTGCTAGGAAATCCATTCCTCACACACTCGACAAGTCGGACGTAGGAAGGGTCATCTCGGGCCGCTGTTCGAAGGTCCTCCATTGCCTTGTCGTCATCTGGTGACAGGTCCGAACGAAGGGATTGGACGGCATGGAGGGTGACCACAGTCCTGACGGAAAGAGCGAGGTCGGCGTCGAGCACATGGTCTTCTGGAGTAGGGCGGCTAACAGGAGAGCGGGATAAGGCATCAGGGATGCAGAGCTCCTTACCAGCACGCCACACTGCTGTGAAGATGTACGCCGAGAGCTTCTCTTTCAGACGCTGGAGGCGAGGGTTCTCAACGGCGTCTAGCGTGTAGTGGTTGAGGATCGGGACAAGCGGGCGATGGTCGGTCACTAGGTGAAAGTGTTGCAGGCCTATGAGGTAAAACCTGCACTTGGACGTCGCCCAGACCACAGCCAACAGCTCCAACTCAATGGTGGCGTAGCGCGTCTCAGTGTCAGAGAGGAAACGCGAGCCACACTGGATGAGCCGGAACTGCCCTCCACCATGATCCTGCAGTAGGGCGTATCCCACGCCATACAAGCGTGAGGCATCTGTCTGCAGAACTGTCGGCAAGGCTGGGTCAAACGTGGCGAGGACAGGTGGACGAGACAGGGCCTGTTTCACTTGCTGGAAGGCCTTGTCGTGGTCGGGGTCCACAGGAATGTCCTCTTGGGGCTCATCAGGGGGCGAAGTGGTTGAGCAGCTGCGGAGATGTCCGACGAAAACTCTGCTAACTGGTTGACGAGACCGATGAAGGACCTCAAGTCGGTCAGGTTAGCAGGGGTGGGAAAATCCGTGATGGCGCGGACCTTTTCCGGGTCAGCTGCGATACCATTCCCTGAGAGGGTGTACCCACAAAAGTCGACTGAAGAGCTGGCCAGAACAAACTTGTCGGCATTTAGGGTAATGCCGTGCTTCCGGCACCTGTTGAGTACCTCGTAGATACGGCAGAGGTGATCCATATAATCCTCGTCGTACACGAGTATGTCGTCGACCACTTTCACGCAGTTTGCCAGACCCTGTAGAGCCATGTCACCTCGAAGACAGAAAGCGTCTCCTGTAGCGGCGAATCCCATGGGGCCACGGCAATAACTGTAACGTCCATGCGGGGTGATGAAAGTTGTGAGTGGTCGGTCTTCTTCGGCAAGCTCTATCTGCCAGTATCCACACAGCGCGTCCATCGTCGTGAAGAAGCGCGCCTTCAGGTTCACACTGCGTATAGCTGCAAAGGGCGTGGGAGAAGGGTGCGCAGGACGAGACACCTGGCTGTTGAGCTTGGAGAGGTCAGTGGTGATCCGAACACCACCTTTGGGTTTTGCGACGACAACCATAGGGTGACACCATGGAGACGGGTCATCACCGGCTGGTGCAATAATTTCTTGGGCGTCCATGGAGTCCAGCTCGTTTTTTACCGCCTCGCGGAAGGCCAGGGGAACCAGTCGAGGGGTGTAAATAGCGAAGGGCTTTGCATCGTCCCTCAAGTGGATCCTCATGGGGGGACCTACCCTCTTCTTGAGAGGCTTGGATTCCAGAGCGGACTTGGTCACCAGAACGTCGCTGAATTCCTTCAGGAAGTACTTCCAAGCATCCGAAGGAGAGGTGTCACTGGCAAGAGGCAGGGGTAGGGCGGCAGCAGGGTCGTTGCTGTTCCCTTCTTGCACCCTGTTGGCGTGTTTTACCTCGAGAATAGGTTTGGGGAAGTCCTGGGAGATGATGGCCAACTCCTGACAATGTCTGTAGGACAGCAAAGGAGTCGGGACACCGTTATGCACATCAATCCAGGCTTGACACGACCTGTTGCCAAAGGTGACTTGTGCTTGGAGTGAACCCAGGGCCGGGGTCATCTGTGAACCATCTGCCGTGAAGCGGAGATCCTTGGGGGGCGGTCCTAGATCACTTGGAGAGAGCCCCAAGTATTGCAAATGCTGGGGACCGATGACTGTAGCATCAGCGCCGGTGTCGGGCAACATCTGAAGACGGGATGACACACCGCCGTAGGTCACGATGACGCTGATGTACTGGGGGACTTTGGTCCTGGGACGCGAGAGGGAGCACACATTCCTAATACGGCTCGAGCGTTGTCCAGGGTCGTCATGCTTCTGATTGGAAGACTGTGGGCGGCCCTCACTGGTGGAAGGGCGCTGAAGCTTCTGCCGACGCTGTCCTTTGGGTTTGTTGGTAGGGCAACACTTGTCATAGTGGCCCAGACGACCGCACACATTGCACTGGACGCGTTTAGCTGGGCACCGTACTATGAGTGACCAGTGGCCCTTACGGTCACAACTGTTGCAGGTAGACTCAGCAGCTGGACACACCTGTGTTCCGTGCTGCTTACCACAGTTTTTACAAAATGAACCGGGCGTGGACGTGGTGGGCGAAGGCGTAGGAGCAGACTTCTTGTCTTTCTTGTACCGGGACACAGCGCGTACAACTGTAGGGGGTGCTCGGATGGCAGAGGTGGCACACCTGGCAGCCTCATTGGAGCGACATATCGTCAAAACATCCTTAAGAGAAGAGGAAGAGTCGAGGGAGGTGAGGCGTTGGACAAGTTCCTCGTCCTTAACCCCCATCAGGATCACCTGCTTCAACTGGGTCTCCTCGCACTGCTAGTGGTGGCCTAGACATATATCTACCTCTTCTGAGGCTCTCTTGAGTCGCACATAAAAGGCGTCAAAAGTCTCGCCCTCCATCTGTCTGCAGCTAAACAATTCCCTCCTGCGCAGAGCTTCATTCTGCTGTCCTTTGATGTGCCGTTGTAGAATGTCCAGTACCTCCTCTACAGACAACGAAGAGGTCGGAGGTACCTGCAACGTATGTTCTAAGACACGCTGAATTTTCAAGGACAGGCACATACGCAGCTGGATGAGTTGTTTAGGCTATAACAAACTCTGGAGATCCACCATTGTAGAATAATCAGTCCACCGTCGCCGCCATTCACGAAAAGTCTGGAAATTCACATCAGGCTTCAAGATGGGCGGTGTTTGAGCTGCTGCTTTAGGTGGGGCTGGGGGGCGTGAAGGAAGCATTGATGAGGTATCTTAACCAGTCAGTACCGAGGCAGTGTTAGAGCCAGGGGCTTGGTTAACAGTGAGGCGAGATATCAAAGCTTCAAACCGTGCACTGTCTTCCATTCTCCGTTGGTGGTCTCGTTCTGCCTCTGCTTGCCTTCTGTGCTCATCCGCCAAACGTCTGTGAGCTTCATCCTCGCGTCTCTCATCTCTCATAAACTTCATTAAGGCAATTATCTCTGGAGATAACGCTGAATGTTGAGGTGAAGGGCTGCGCGATGTTGTGGGAGCTGGGCCGGCCTGGTCATCCATCTCTGGGGGACTATCATCCGCTTGACTCATCCAGGCGCTGGGTCCACGGCTACGTAAAGCATGAGACATAACTACTTTATCTGTGTACTGTGTCTTAAATCAGTGTTGACCGGTCAGCCCGTCGTATCAACAAGATTTCAGACAAAAAAAATTTAATTAAATACACAGATAAGTAGGTTATATATATAAAATATATATAATGAAGCCGCGCGGTCAGCAAGTGTTAGTACATGTATGTGTGTGTCCCAGGCAGGCAGAGCGTCTCGCCCCAGCTGTGAGGGGGGGTGGAGGCGGCGCTGTGAGGGAGGTGGGTGGAGACAGGAGTAGCTCAGTCGCTCTCTGTAAACGGTCAGAGGAGGGTGCGCTGAGCTCTACACCCCACAAATGCCCAGAACATGCCGTATACCTTGGAAATCCGTTCGAACAAGGTCACACATGAATGGCACGAAACACACAATGCACTAAACACCTCACAGAAAATCACTGTCACTGACACTGCTCAAAGTTGCGAAATTCTTCGAGGGATGACGCGGGGTTGACCCAAGGCGGGGATCCATCAGCCGGCTTTCCACAAACTTGCACTAATCACTCGTAATAATCCAGTAAAACTACGCACTGCGCCATGTTAGATGTTCTGGGTAATAAGTTCTATATACAGGAGAGAACACAAACACCTGTATAGTTTTGTAGGTTCGGTTCACTGGATAAGAGTATGTACACAGAGGTGGGTAGCACTGCTCCCTAGCTAAGGTCCTGGTCAACTACCATAGACGACGTATGGCAAGTGATACATTAACAGCTTCCATACGTCGCCAGGCACATTAATTAAGCGTGTGGGATATGGTAATAACATTGCCACACGCTGCTAGCTAGGCTGAATAAATATAAATGGGAGCATAAATATACATATATACATATAATATGAAGACATACAATAAGAAAAGCACAGGTACAGGTGCAGGATGCAGGTATTCTGCACACAGGTATGTGTGTGTGTGTAGTACAGGTACAGTACACACAGGTACAGAAAAGAGAGAAAAGGAAGGAAAACAGGTGAGTAGTAACACAGGTACAGGGAGAAATACAGGTATAGGTATAGGTACACAGGTATAAAGTGTATAGGCACACAGGTACAGGTAGAAGCAGGTATTTTGCACACAGGTATAGGTATAGGGTACACAGGTACAGGTAGACGTACAGGTATAGGTGCATTGCAGGCAGGTATAGGTACACAGGTACAGGTGTATAGGTACACAAGTACAGGTATAGGTACACAGGTACAGGTATAGGTACACAGGTACAGGTATAGGTACACAGGTACAGGTATAGGCACACAGGTACAGGTATAGGTACACAGGTACAGATATAGGCACACAGGTACAGGCACACAGGTACAGGTATAGGTACACAGGTACAGGTATAGGCACACAGGTACAGGTATAGGTACACAGGTACAGGTATAGGCACAGGTACAGGTATAGGTACACAGGTACAGGTATAGGTACACAGGTACAGGTATAGGCACACAGATACACTGGTACAGGTATAGGCGTACAGGTATAGGTACACAGGTACAGTTATAGGCACACAGGTACAGGTATAGGTACACAGGTACAGGTATAGGTACACAGGTACAAGTACACAGGTAGAGGTATAGGCACACAGGTACAGGTATAGGCACACAGGTACAGGTATAGGTACACAGGTACAGGTATAGGTACACAGGTACAAGTACACAGGTAGAGGTATAGGCACACAGGTACAGGTATAGGCACAGGTACAGGTATAGGCACAGGTACAGGTATAGGTACACAGGTACAGGTATCGGCACAGGTGTAGGCACACAGGTGCAGGTATGGGTACACAGGTGCAGGTATGGGCACACAGGTGCAGGTGTGGGCACACAGGTGCAGGTGTGGGCACACAGGTGCAGGTATGGGCACACAGGTGCAGATTGTGGGCACACAGGTGCAGATTGCACAGGTGCAGGTGTGGGCACCTGGGTACAGGCACACAGGTGCAGATATGGGGCACAGATTATGGGCACACAGGTACAGATTATGGGCACAGAGTGCAAGGTATAGGGACACAGATTTTGGATTACACAGGTACAGGTATGGGCACACAGGTGCAGGCACACAGGTGTATGGGGAGTATAGGCACAGGTACAGATTGCCTTGTACAGATGTGTACACACAGGTACAGGTATAGGGGACACAGGTGCAATTACCCACAGGTGCAGGTGGGCACACAGGTACAAAGCCACACAGGTATGGGTATGGGCACACAGGTGTGATTATGGGCACACAGATTCCACAGGCTTACACAGGTGCAGGTATAGGCACAGATATGGGTGCCTGGGTGCAGGTGTAGGCACACAGGTGCAGGTGTGGGCACACAGGTGCTGGGTATGGGTGCACTTGTGCAGACATGAGCCACCTGAATTACAGAATTATAGGGACACAGGTACAGATTACTGGGTACAGGTATGGGCACACAGACAGGCACACAGGTGCAATTATGAGGCACAGGTGTAGTACACAGGTACAGATTATAGACACCTGGGTGCTGGGTATAGGGGACACAGGTGCAGGTGCAGGTGCAGGTATGGGCACACAGAGTGCAGGCACACAGGTGCAGGTATAGGCACAGGTATTGGTACACAGGTGCAGGTATAGGTACACAGGTACAGGTATAGGTACACAGGTACAGATATAGGCAGACAGGTACAGGTATAGGTACACAGGTACAGGTATAGGTACACAGGTACAGGTATAGGTACACAGGTACAGATATAGGCACACAGGTACAGGTATAGGTACACAGGTGCAGGTATAGGTACACAGGTACAGGTATAGGTACACAGGTACAGATATAGGCAGACAGGTACAGGTATAGGTACACAGGTACAGATATAGGCAGACAGGTACAGGTATAGGTACACAGGTACAGATATAGGCAGACAGGTTCAGGTATAGGTACACAGGTACAGGTATAGGTACACAGGTAAAGATATAGGCACACAGGTACAGGTATAGGAACACAGGTACAGATATAGGTACACAGGTACAGGTATAGGCACACAGGTACAGGTATAGGCACACAGGCACAGGCACACAGGTACAGGTATAGGCACACAGGTACAGATATAGGTACACAGGTACAGGTATAGGTACACAGGTACAGGTATAGGTACACAGGTACAGGTATAGGCAGACAGGTTCAGGTATAGGTACACAGGTACAGGTATAGGTACACAGGTACAGATATAGGCACACAGGTACAGGTATAGGAACACAGGTACAGATATAGGTACACAGGTACAGGTATAGGCACACAGGTACAGGTATAGGGACACAGGTACAGGTATAGGGACACAGGTGCAGGTATAGGTACACAGGTGCAGGTATAGGTGTAGGCACACAGGTACAAATATAGGCGTACAGGTATAGGTACACAGGTACAGGTATAGGCACACAGGTACAGGTATAGGGACACAGGTACAGGTACACAGGTACAGGTATT
>NW_024710853.1:0-13736 GCF_018991925.1 Homarus americanus | reverse complement strand
TCTGAATAGTCAGTGATGATCACCTGAACTGCTAAAGCCACATAAAATGACAAATATTTAATTAGTCTGATGGACTGTTTGATCTATAAAGCTAAGACATGCAACATCAATCTGGTCAAGTGTATCAGACATGCCAACGTTTAACTTAAAGTATTTTTAAGAACACTCGCCGCACTTTTATTATCACTGTCACACAAGGAAGGAATTCCCAAACACTTAATGCAACTCAAGGCTGATAATTATGGCAATCTACCATAAATTAATCAGTACTCTTACAAAAAGCAAAATCATACTAACATAATGGTTATGAATATTGCTAAACAAAATAAAGGTATCTAACTTTTTATTCCAATATATATTTATTCAAATTAATGTTCTTTAATTTATAAAAACGTCCATAAAAATTTGCTCCAAGTAGCAATATACATTTTCTCAAACTAACGTCAGTGTTTTATGGTGGTGTGCAAAAGGTGTCAAAACAAGATAAACAAACATACATACACCTTCCCTCACCAGCTTAAATAGTTTCCTCGTGTGTTATAGCCAAGAGTAATGTTCATAAACTACATGAGGACCTGTGTGTTGGTTTAACTCACGTGTTATTCTCTATATACCTGGCAGCTGTACCGAATTCTTATTAACTAAAACATAAAAAACTTATTTAATATATATATATCTATATATATATATATATATATATATATATATATATATATATATATATATATATATATATATTATCAACCCAATATACTTCTTCACAGGTGTTAAAAATTAAGATGAATGAAATATAATTGCATATACCTAACAGAATAAATAAAAATAGCTGCTTGTTGAAGGTAAAATAGGGGTAAATTGGATGTTTACTGAACAATCAAGGAAAGGACACCGTTCCTTACTCTATCCAACTTGGCTCAGTGCTTGGTGAGAGACTGGATAAACGCTGACCAGACTAAAAATAATTGTAATGAAAAAATAAGCCACACGAAGCGATCTTTGATCCTTGGTTCGCCGGGTTGGAAAAAAGTGCGGGGGGGGGGGCGCTCTGGTCGGGCGCGTCGAGGAAGCCGTCCCCCTGTGTCGGAATTCTCTGCCACCGTTGACCGCTGGGCAGTGCAACTAAACCCATTTCAAGGCAATTCATACATAAAATAAAAGGCTTGATAAGTTCATATGGCGCTTTTAAAACTAAATTACACCTATACAAGCCAGTGGAGGTGTTGTGTCCTAGTTGTACCCGAGCCTCCGCACTTCATGAACTTCGGGTATGTGCAACTTGACAACATTGCAAAATTATCCAAATGTGAAAAGAACTAATAATCATATACGTATACCTTTACCTGACTGGAGGAGCGTATCGCCAGTAAATGATTTCTGGGTCTGAACTTTAACACTACAGAGTTAGAGTATCCATGAATGTATCACGTATCGAGTTGAGGTGCGTGTTTGGGCATCTTCGAACTAAAATTAAAATGTCTAGGGCCGAAACACTCGTCAACGAGAACCAACACACAGGTGATCCGCCAATATATATTGATACCGACAACAAAATAACTTGTGAACTGTAGAAGCAGTTTATCAGTTCTATATTACGGCAAATAACATAAGGCTTCAGTTTAGGTCTAGCAGAGAGAGAGAGAGATATATATATATATATATATATATATATATATATATATATATATATATATATATATATATATATATATATATATATATATATATATATATATATATATATATATATATATATAACAGATCTTAGATGATTATTCAACAATTAACCATTACGTCATACCCTACTACTCTTACGTTAACACCAGTTACATGCATGTATGTATGTATGTATGTATGTATGTATGTATGTATGTATGTCACTCACGCCAAAACTGAACTGAACTAATCCATAGAAGAGGACCCGAATTTCCCCATTAAAACACGGGATTTTATTAGGTTAAGTCAGGTTATTTTATGGATAAATCAGATTAGGTTTGGAATGGTTTGGTTCGGTTAGGTTCAGAAGAGGTCAGGCTAGGATAGGGGTTGGCTAGGCCTGGGGTACTTTAGGTGAAGGTTTGGCTAGGTTAGAATATATTAAATCAAGTTAGGGTAAAAGATAGTTCTGTTGAATAAAATTTGGTCAGGTTAGTTAGGTATGTTAGATTAGGTTACATTACATGATATTACATTAGGTTAAGTTTTTTATACTGTTACGTCGGCTTTGAGATTGATATTTATTCAGTACAATCGCCATATAAGTTCACAGTGGTTCAGCGTATATACAGTATATAGACGGCACAGGTACACAAACAATGTACATATATAGTGCACCTATGTAATGTGAATAGGTTAGGTTATATAGTTACATTAGGTTACGTTAGTTTAGTTTAGGTAGTTACATTAGCTAGATTTACTTGATACATTAGGATACGTTATATCAAGTTTAGTTTGATTTTTAGTCCGAATACGACAGAAACCCATCAAAATTTCACTGCAGTTGTCCCACGCTGATCTAAGGCTTTCTTTGTTTATGTTGACCTCTGTTATATTTTTCGTTCCTAAACTTGTAAAACCGCTGCTGGCACATCCCATATATTGTTTTGTATGTGGCTTGGTGTTTCACGACCCGCGGTTGCTATGGCCTGTGTGTGTGTGTGTGTGTGTGTGTGACGGAATGTGTATGTGTGTGTGTGTGCTTGTGAGGGAATGTGTGTGTGTGTGCGTGTGTGTGCTTGTGAGGTAGTGTGTGTGTGTGTGTGTGAAACAAGGAAATATGATATATAAGCAGAGAAATAGAGAAACAAATATTTTGATACACCGAAAGAGATATACAAACAAATGGGGACTGATCCATGCCATAATATCCAATTGCATGTTAACTGCCTCCATAAACACAAGCAAATATATTGTTATGACCATTGTTTGTACAACTATAATGCACACACAAAATATAGCCAGGTATAAAATTATAATAATAATTAGAGGTCAACAATTTTTTTTAACAATTATAACAAATCTCTTTTTCAGTCCCACACTTAGGGCTAAAATGGACCCAAACACTAGATTGGGTGTTTTGGGTGAACTTTAACGGGTCGAATGGATACAGCACTCGCCTCCTGTTCCAGGGATCGGTAGTTCGATTCCCGGGCACTCCCAGTTCACCCATTTGTAATGGGTACCTAAGGTTATAACTTGGGGAAGTGAAAGCGGTCGAGTGCAGTACCGAACATGCTGTCTCCTTATGTACCGAAGGTTTAGTATACATTGTGCTGTATCCACACTGTCCTTTACCGGCAGTCATGCCTATGGGACTCACCATCACTTTTCAACATATATAAATACAATATAACATCAAGAATCGTAAAAATTCTGATGTATTACAAAGATAACATTTGTGACTCCCTGATACTATCTGGCCCTTGAGTACTACCCCTGATAACCAGCTACCCCTTGAACACTATTTATACCACCTGTCCCTTGAGCATTGCCCGCATCAACTGGGATTACAGCCCGCACACCTGTCTTATATATTTTATTAAATGATAAATTTAATGACTCTGTCAAGTTAAACATCTACAGTATAACGTTGATACAATCGTTCAACTGCTGTATGTGACCAAGAGGAATGTTTGTTTATATATAATTAAGTTATCAGGATATAAAACCTAGCGTTGAGAAAAGATTATGATGACCAGAATTTACAGAAATTAACATGATTACACCAACAGTGCACCAAAATGTTCAAAAATACTCATGGATACACCAAAGGTTCAGAAATGTCCTGCATACAAAACAGTTCTGAAATACTAACGACTACACCAGATATTAAAAGAAGTTTAATACTACACCAAAGATTAAAAAAATAAATACTCATGATTACAGGTTCAGAAATTCGCATTAATTCACCAAACAGACAAAAACGCTCATGATAATACGAAATGATCAAGTAAAACTTATTAACCTAAAACAAACTTGCTCAAGATGTTAGTCAGCATAAAAAAATCCTTAATACAAATCAGCGTTATATGTAAGTCTATAATTCTGTTAAACACAAGAAATATATAATGTATAAACCTGCTTATAACCCACATAGTGACAGACAGTATTTTCATTCACCAGTGCAATTAAATGAATAATATATAAAATTGTATTAAGGATGAATGTACAATGGTGTATAAACTATCACAGCTCAGAGAATAATACTTCGTACACTGGTGCAGCGAAATGCATAGTGGATTGTGAATTAGTGCAATGGAATGCATAGTGTTTTAAGGGGCGAGTTCAGGGGGTTAAACTTTCGCACCATACTGTTTTGGGAGTTTATATGTGTGCTAGAGACGTTTTTGGTGTGTTTCTCGGAGACCAAAATCAGTGTCACGACAAATTTAAAACTCACGAATCTCCAAAAATTAGTGACAAGTCAAATTTAAACCCCAGAGATTATCACTTATGGGCCTCTTAAAATGAGTATCATGGTAAACTTAAGCCCCTGACATACACATACACGTCTCCTTTACACATATTAACGCCATAAACAATAATGTGTCAACTAAGAACCTTTTTATACCGCCATCGTCACCACGTATCAAACCTCCATTTACCCACCACCGATGTTATTATTGTGTGCTTCAATAACTAAGGTCTTTAACCGCGTAGTCTAGCTTAGTACTACGCCAGGCAGTAACTGCTGTGTCAGAAATTAAGAGATACACCTCCTTCACCACTTCTTCATTTCTCCCTTTCGACTGAACTCCTGCAAGAACCTGAATTCCATCTTTTTCATAGTATTGAAGTGAAGAGTTATAATACATTCAATTATTTTCGCTCTCAAGTTCGGAAATTCTCACACAGTATCAACCGTAAAGGAATAATCAACTCGATAGCAGTGTGGCAACTTGTCTAATGTGTCACGATTTAGTTGTTAAGTGTAAAGAATTAAAATAAAAATCGACTGTTCAATACAAACCAATCTGAAAGTTCTCACCCTTGAGTTGGAAAATTCTACATGTTTTTAATACATAACACATAAACAGGAATTCGTACGACAAAAATACAAGAAAATAAAATACAGACTAAATGTATTGTAACGTATTCTAATTTCCTCTTGGTGCGTTACTAAGGGACACTGAGCCACCCAACGAACTTCAAATATCAACCCTGAAACATTTATTCGGCAACAGTTACAGGCTGAAGGTTACTGGCTTTTACTCTGACACATGTTAATATAATTAGACATTTTTTTTCAACTTATATAAAGAAGGAATACACAGAAAAGACCGAGTAACTCTTGTTCGTTATAATTTGGAACAGTAATCGTAGATGATCAAGATATTTATGAAAAACTAAAAAATATATGATATTGCTTCAAATACAACAAAAACAAAACTGACAATGGTATTCATAATAATAATAATTTTTATATAAGTTAATAACACTATAAGATTACTAATAACATCAATAATTTCTAATAATAATAATAATAATAATAATAATAATAATAATAATCTCTAACACAAGGAGCACTAAGGTAAATTTAATTAAACTCACAAAAAAGGTAATTTGTTCTCTTCAAGGTCATCACTAAGTCACATAACCCAATACAGTAGCCAAGCAAGTCATGTCCGGTATCTGTTATACTTCTTGTTACAGACATTTTTTTTCAGCCTCAGTAATATTATTTCGTCGTGTTGTACTTCTATAACACTAACAACACTATTACTGAAGAAGTCGGTTGTATATTTTTCTTACATCAGCAACACAACAACTCTTATGGTGTCAACTTACAACACCAGCAATGATACAACTTTTTTATTCGTCTTAAAACATCAGCAATATTATTACTTTCGTGTACTTTGATCTTAAAGTACTAGAAACATTATATATTTTATATAGTACTATTTTTCTTTGTATTTTAATTTTAGAAGACCAATAATATTTTAGCATTTCTGTGTTTTAACCTAACACAGGCAGTGTTAGTAATATATTTAGTATCTTACACAAACAGTAATAATAATATTTGTACTGTATATTCTAATCTTACAACACCGGAAATAAGACTAATTACGTCATTCTAATCTTACAGTATTATCGCTAATAGTTATTGCGCCTTCATTTCAACAATAATGTTAACAATACGAACATTTTTTGTGAAATGTTTTAGCGCTGTAACATTTAAAAACATTGTGCTGCAACCTTACAACTTTGGTGTCACATCAGTCTTAGTTTGTTACCTTGTATTACACCACAACTGTTAGTTCTCTAACCTTGTAACACTGAAAACTGACAGAACAGTTCTGTAGTATTATAACAAACAAAATTACATAACATATTTTGGGTTGTAGTCTTATAACACTGTTGAAGTCTTGTAACTATGGTAACGTTATAAAACAAATTTAGTGCTGTTCTTTTTCATCCTAGAGATACACTAGCAGGCATGTAAACCAACATTTAAATATTGTCATATAAAATTTGCTATATCATAAATATAATAAACCTTATCTGTACCCTATGATTTTGCAAAGAGGTGGTACACATGTAAGCTATATACAGTATATATATTCTGCTTAGCTTAAAACATAACTTGTAAGATATACGATACGAATTCCTTTTACCAGAAACATTGTACTAACAACACAGGTCATTATAACTCGGCGCAGCAGTTAGCAGACCTCAAACTTCTACACACAAGTCGAGACAAAATTTGATTCTTGTTAGCGAAAAATAGGAAGAAAAAATATCACAGGTATAATAACTGATAGTCGGTGAGTACATCATGATATACCAACTTATTCTAATCCAACTTCGATACAGTAAGAGGCTTTAACTCCTTGAGTACGATACCTTTATCCTCTGAATGTGATGACTCAAACTCTAAGGTATAATACTTACCTGATACCTGGAGAAAATGGAAAGAATAATCGCTGCAGTGGTGTGTTTAGGAGGGAGAGAAAATAAAGATGCAATACCACAACAATAACTCGTGTATACTATAGCCAGGAAACCAAATCTACAATACTCCAAACTATTTTATTACTAAGCTTCAACATCTAAGGTCTTTTAAGCGTGTCATCAACAATTAAATGTAAAAAGATGTTTCTCTCTCTCTCTAAGGCGAGTCAAAGAGGTATTTACAAACACCAGCATTGTTGACCTGGAGCGGTCTTATCCAAGTGTTGGGTTTGCTTTAATTATTCTGACTATTGCACTTCTCCCTCTTACCCTTCTCTTTCTCTCTCTCTCTCACTCATTCTCTTTATCGACTTTCATCTCTGTCTGTATCTATTTTTCTATCAGTTTATCCCTTTTTTCTATATATACTTCTATCTTATTGTCTATCTTTAAAAGCATCTATCTCTCTCTGTCTATCCGCCAATCTACTTCTCCAGACAGCTACCTGACCGACTTATCAATCTGTCTATACATTCGCCTCTCTCTTCCTCTCCCTCTCTCGCTCTCTCTTAAGTCTTCCCTCCCTCTCTTTCTCCTTTTTCATCCCTCTTCCCCTCCCTTCCCATACGCAGTCAGTTCATCGCCCCAGTTAGAGCCACTCAGACTTCCTCAATTCCTCAGCAGTTATTGTTTAAAGGGACATGTGGCAACTGCAACAACAATAACAACAGGGCGCTGTCTGGAGGAAGAGTAGTGTTCTATCAGGCCGTCTTGCACACACGCACGCACACACGCACACACACACACATACACACACACCGTATTAATATGCACAGATAAACGCTCGTTTATGCACACATACATTAACCGACATGCAAAAACATTTTTGCCCACATATTAACACATACAAGCACACACGCATATACTATACTGCATACATTCTTATATACTGTACATGAGCACACATAAATATTTTTACACACAAACAGACATTCATTTGAAATCACACATATACATATATACACACGTACAAACACATTTATGCACATAGAAGCACACTCATCTGCATTACTGTACACACAAACTGTCATTTGAAAACAGAAATCAAATCATAATAAAATTTCTACACCATAATCAGAGGTCAGCAAATTTCTTCTAACATAAACTCAAAGTAAACTTAATGTACATTACGATGACCTCAAAACACCTATGTAAAGTCTCTTAGAAAAATTATCTTTATAAAATTCATAAATTCAAATTTATTTAGAATTTTGAATAACGATGTTGAGTGAAGGGAAACGCTTAATATAAACTATTCATATTTTATTTGTTCTGGCATAAATATATACCCAACATTCAAACAGTATTAATACATGAAAGTTATCTACAAACTTAACTTATTTATTTAGACAACTTACAGGGAATAGTGATAGTTATATATTCACATCACAATCAATAACCTTGATTATTTCACTAAGGCTCCCACTCCTCTCATAATACACTATCGTCTATCTCATAAGTCCTCCCATCTGAACCATCTAAACTGTCTTATTTCATTCATCTTTTTAGTCTATTTCTCTTAAGTCTTTTCTTATATTATCAGGTATTACACAGCATCTCCTTAGTCCAGTGCTCATCGTTCCCTCAATCTTTACAATTATTTTAACCTTACAATAACATTCGCTTCTTTTGTTTATAAATCTCGCTCAGTCGTTCCTTCTCTGGTCTCAATGTGTTGTGCCTACCAAACATATTTCAATACCTATTTGACTAAGTTGGAAACATTACATGACTAATATATGCACTCACTATGTTTCTCATCCATTAGTCAACACAGGTATATGTAAAATATTATATTATTTTCAGACACAGGAACAAATTTTGCTTTGAATAAATATGACTCAGTTTTCACAAGGGTCCTTCTATATTGACTCTTTGACTTGACTTAAGCAAACTGATTTTCAATACGTGGTAGCTATTAACTAACCTAAATATTTGGTTCTAATGTATTACTGCCCAACAACAATCAAGGTCTTTAAGTATGTTAACCTTTATACCGCGGCAATTTTGTCAACCCTGGAACTCATTAATTTAAATCAAATTCCAAGACAGTTCAACCTTTTCCTCACCTAGTTAAACTCATCCGAATTAGACTCAAATATTATAATTTTCTCACCCAAAGATGGTTCAAGTAGACTTCATTTTGCACCTAAAACAGTCTTTTGATCTAGTACAAAAGCTAAGGTGAAATAGTAGGAGAGGACAATATAATTATTTCAGCTAATTCCACAGGTAATATTTTATGGTCATAGCTCGTAACATAAATCCAGAATTATCATTTGTTTCTGGATATTATCATTAACTTATCAATACTTCACTATAATTTCATTGAGACTTTATTGATTTTTATATACATTTTTTTTTAACAAGGAACAAAATTATTACTGTCTGGGAAAGGATATTGAGTTCATTACCCGTAACTTAGTGGTGTTTGTGTATGGTTATATATAGTCAATAATACACATGATGATGTTAAAAAGCCCCTAGAATGAACTACAGTATGTGACCGCTGTTAAAACTTTGTCGTAATTCGTAATCGTGATCCTAAGTCTGACGAATGTTTGAAGGAAGGCCATGTGTATCACACCAGATTGGTATTTAAAAAACTTGTATTTTTTTATAACCAGATGACCGACAACTGGGTGAGGTGTCACAGCCCAGTCGAGTATTTCACAAAAGCTCTTGGCTAAGTGAATGTTTCGCGTTGTTGTTCCATGAAAAACGTTCACTAGAAGCAACACTCGTCTCTAGTGCAGCACAAATTTAACTCCAACACAAAAGTTTCAGGCAAAAAAATAAAAACAAAAGGAAAATGACGCAAGGAGAGTATAAGCATTTAGAAACCCTCGAATGTTTTTAGTTTTTCCTGGGCTGCGGGAACATAGGAGAGTTTTAAGCATCTAATTTGCATAATGCATGAGTTTTAGTAATAAATAATGACAGCGAGAGCACACCAGGCTTTACGGAGAGCCTGACCTGGGTCTGTTATACGAGGTGTGGGCTCTCCTGGGGGGGCGGGGTGTTCGTCCTCATGCTAGACTTAGTAAAACATGTGATTATTTGTAGTTTCCGGGTTACTGTTACACTGTGTGGGTAACCATGAGCCCCTGCGATATGGTGTAACGTCATCAATATTTATCTCCTCTTGAAGGTAACACACATGTCATTATTGTGGATTTTCTTCCTGTTTTCCTCTTCATTCTTTCATTTTTTCTTTCATTCTTCTTGGAGATAATTCACAAACCATCGCCACTTCATCAATCTTGAGCTAATTAATTTGAAGTTTGAAATTTAATTAATCTTAATTTCTCTTTTTTTTAATGTTATACAGCAAAAAGTTAAATTCACTAAATTACATATGTATTTAAGTTTCTCTGTTTATCCATATTTAGACCAATCATGTTGTAAGTTGTTACGATAGACCACCTTTACTATTTTTTTCCATTTTACAAGGGTCAAAGGTCACCGACGAATCATCTGAGTCTGAATGGAGACAATATCATGACGTCTTCAATTCCCACATATGTTACTATATATCTGAGACAACACACACACACACACACACACACACACACACACCTTATATATCGCGTTCATTCTGGTTTATCCTTGATTTATCTACACTATCTTTACTTTTCTGTTTTCACTAATTTTCTTATTTTTGTAATAATCTATGGAAACAATATGACGATACAAACAAAAAAGACTCACATAGTATCAGTGTGTGTGTGTGTGTGTGTGTGTGTGTGTGTGTGTGTGTGTGTGACAGGAAGGAGAGATAACTTTATTTTTATTATACACGAGAGGACTAAAAAATGTATATCTCACTCGACAGTTGTAGCAAAATGGTCTCATAAACACATACCATTTGAGGGGACAAGACAAACCGAGAGCCGGATCTGAGGTATTATATTTAAGCTCTTTTTTTTTCTTTTTTTTTAGATTAGCTTAGGTTAGATTAGGTTAGGTTAGATTAGGTTTAGGTTAGGTTACGTTAGGGGTAGGTGGGTTAGGTTAGGTTAGCTGAGAATGGGTTCCTGCTCCTGTTTATTTGCTCACCTAACCTGTCCTCTAACATAGCCTTTACTGCCCAACTTAACTTTGCCAACATCATCGTCACCTCATTACGATTTTATAAGCTTGATTGGGCTAGCTGTGATTGCCTTTGGGCATGGTGTCCCGGTAGTCACCAAGCAAATTTGAAACCGGATGTTCTGCTTATCGCCATTCACCTTTTATAGAGTTGGAACTGGACGTTACAAGTAGGACTTCCAAGCGACCTGAAAAAGGCAGGATTCTTATTCCCTTACATTACCCTAACATACTCGTTAACATACCCCTAACATAAGGAACACTACCGTCTAACATAACTACTCTACCTCTAACATAACCTAACCTAACGTACACTACCGTCTAACATGACTTAATCTACCTCTAACATAACCTAACCTACCCTCTAACATAGCTTACCCCGGCCTAACATACTGTATAACCAACCTTCACCAGGCCGAACTCACACACACACACACATACACACACACACACACACACACACACACACACACACACCTCTAATACGATAAATCGACCCTGGAATCTTGCCGGAGACCAGTTATATGCTTTAGTGGTCTTCGGCGATAGCAAGAGAGAGTCACCCACTGGAGTTGGCTGGTGCTAAGCCTCTTTATCTTCACACTATCTAATATTCTGGCATCCTTATCGCGTGTCTTTTAAAAGCTCTCGGAACATTCCTACACTCCCAACTTTTACCAGCCAGTGAAAGTCTGTACGTTTTTCACTTTTACAGCTGTTATAAGTTCTGTAAACTCTGGTAGGTTCATGTAACTTTTCTCATTTTCGTTGGACGCATAGGAAAAACGAGTTGATTGTTAAGCACACTTGGTGATGTTTGCTAGTGTGTGTGTGTGTGTGTGTGTGTGTGTGTGAGTGTGTGTGTGTGTGTAGGAAGGGAAAATACGTTGTCATATAACTACTGTTGTTTCTATTCCAAACTCCCCTACCGCTACCACAACTGTTGTTATTTCTCTTATCACCATCGTTATTGTTATGACTGTTGCTATTATTTTACTAATGTTTTGGGGGTGCGGCGACCCAGTGGATATATCTCGTCTCTCTCTTTTAACATAGCAAAGTGGTTTTATTACTATCGCACCAGTCTTATCTCTTTTGCTACATATGATCAGCATACAAAGATGAAGATAATTTATTCCATCGGCCTTTCTCTTTCTTTCGGATTACCTAATCAACAAAATTTCATAAGTCCTTCTCTCTGGCAGAATAGAAAAAGGACAAATTTAATAACTCCTTTCTCTCTACCAACACCATCAAGACGCAAGAACGTAAGATTAAATCACTCCTCTCTTCTACCAGCATAGCAGAATGGCAGATTACATAGTTCCTTCCTCCCCGGGCCTGCTGAGCTGCCAACAACGGCCGGGACTGTACTTGCCAAGCCTCACGCAAGAATGTCATCCACGCCGGACGGGCACCGCCTCCACGTGACCAGTGACAGGGAGGCGACGGCTGAAAGGAGAGGGAAGATTACACGCGATACCGTCCACACTTACGAACGCCAAAGAGAGAGAGAGAGAGAGAGAGAGAGAGAGAGAGAGAGAGAGAGAGAGAGAGAGAGAGAGACATAAAAGCTGTTTTTATGGCACGGGCCTTTGAAATCTTAATACCGGGTCTTCTATGCTCCTTAATGACTGTGTGTAGGGTAGGCACGAGTGTATAATACAAAGGCAGGGTGAACAGTTAATTATATGATAAACATAAACTTTAAGAAATACCCCTCACATATATTAAGATAGTCTGTAGAAATAATAGACAGGAAATAAGATGTGGCATTATACTAAGGGAATAAATGTTTTCACGTTAGATCAGATCAAATTAGGTTAAGTTATATATAAATTTTGACTAAAGGTTAATGATGATGTTTCCTTAACCACCAAGTGACTGTACATTAATATACACTGTGGTTTGTTGAAGGTGCGCCATAATTTGTCCTAAGAGTGGTAATTGGAAATAAGTTCTTCGTTCTTCGTGGAAAAATGTAAACTTTAATAAGAGTTGAATGACAAAATATGTTTAATAATAGTAATCTTGACACTGTCGAACTGTAAAATTAACATCCGACCAATATGTTATAAAATGTGTAAAGCAGAGTACAGCACTAGGGAAATGTAAACGAACAACAGTATCTGGCATGAAAAGTACATCGTCTTACAAACAATTTGGACAATATCTCTGTAAAAGATTTGCATGAATGTTTTCATTTACATTTTTAAGGTTTTAAAGCCAGAGGCGCAAAGTAATGCCACTTACATCCAGGATAATTACAGAAAGTTCCGGGGAAGTACTTACATTTTGCATTGTGACTGCTTGGTAGGTGTGTTGTGTGGAGATGCATGTTCCTTTCCCTGCGTCATCTAGTGTGGGAGAACTAATAATAATAATAATAATAATAATAAAGTACATCAATAGTCTTTCCACGCTACCATCTCTAACCTCTTCTCTCCTGTCATAAAACACCACTGCTGCCCTCTTCAACTACCAACCATTATCAGATTATCTCTCTGACAGGTATTTTCTCATACCACAAAATATCGCCAGTGTCAACCAAACCATCACAGTTCACCATCACCATCCACAAATACACAAATACCACCACCACCACCACCACCATCACCACCACTACCACCATCCTCACCTCCCAGGATGGGGGATGGGGGGGATGGGGGCAGATGGGGGACGGGATTTTTTTTTTT
>NW_024710852.1:0-38026 GCF_018991925.1 Homarus americanus | reverse complement strand
AAAGTCCCCTGATCGAGTATAACAAAGTCCCCTGATTGAGTATACCAAAGTCCCCTGATCGAGTATAACAAGGTCCTCTGGGTGAGTATAACAAAGTCCCCTGATCGAGTATAACATATCCCCTGATCGAGTAAAACAAAGTCCTCTGGTCGAGTATAAAAAAGTCCCCTTCTCGAGTATAACAAAGTCTCTAGATCGAGTATAACAAAAGCCACTCATCGAGTATAACAAAGTCCATTGGTCAAGTATAAAAAAGTCCCGTGGTCGAGTATACAAAGTCCCCTTATCGAGTTTAACAAAGTCCCCTGGTCGAGTATAGCAAAGTCCCCTGATCGAGTATAACAAAGCCTCCTGATCGAGTATAACAAAGTCCCCTGGTCGAGTATAACAAAGTCCCCTGGTCTAGTATAACAAAGTCCCCTGATCGAGTATAACATATTCCCTGCTAGAGTATAACAACGTCTCCTGGCCCAGTATAACAAAGTCCCCAGATCGAGCATAACAAAGTCCCCTGATCGATTATAACAAAGTCCCCAGGTCGAGTATAGCAAAGGGCCCTGATCGAGTAAGACAAAGTCCCCTGATCGAATATAACAAAGTCCCCTGACCGAGTATAACAAAGCCCCCTGGATGAGTATAACAAAGTCCCCTGACCGAGTATAACAAAGGCCCTAATCGAGTATAACAAAGTCCCTTGGTCCACTATAACAAAGGCTTCTGGGCGAGTATAACAAAGTCCCTTGGTCGAGAATAACAAAGTCCCCTGATCCTAGTATAACAAAGCCCCCTGGACGAGTATAACAAAGTCCCCTGATCGAGTATAACAAAGTCCCCTGGTCCAGTATAACAAGGTCCCAGATCGAGCATAACAAAGTCCTCTGATCGAGTATAACAAAGTCCCCTGGTTGAGTATAACATATCCCCTAATCGAGTATATCAAAGTCCCCTGATCTAGTATAGCAAAGTCCCCTGATCGAGTATAACAAAGTCCCCTTATCTAGTATAGCAAAGTCCCCTGATCGAGTATAACAAAGCCTCCTGATCGATTATAACAAAGTCCCCTGATGGAGTATAACAAAGTTCCCAGATCGAGTATAACAAAGTCCCCTGATCGAGTATAACAAATTCCCCTTATCGAATATAACAAAGTCCCTTGATCGAGTATATGAAAATCCCCTGGTCGAGTATAACAAAGTTTTCTAATCGAGTATAACAAAGTCCTCTGATCGAGTATAACAAAGTCCCCTTATCGAGTATAACAAATTCCCCTAATCGAATATAACAAAGTCCCTTGATCGAGTATAACAAAATCCCCTGGACGAGTATAACAAAGTTTTCTAATCGAGTATAACAAAGTCCTCTCATCGAGTATAACAAAGTCCCCTGATCGAGTATAACAAAGTCCACTAATCAAGTATAACAAAGTCCGCTGATCGTGTGTAACAAAGTCCTCTGGTCGAGTATAACAAAGTCCCCTGATCGAGTATAACAAAGTCCCCTGGTCGAGTACAACAAAGTCCCCTCATCGTTTATAACAAAAGCCCCTCATCGAGTATAGCAAAGTCCATTGGTCAAATATAGGAAAGTCAACTGATCGAGTATGACAAAGTTCCCTGATTAATTATAGAAAAGTTCCCTGGTCGAGTATAACAATGTTCCCTGATCGAGTATAACAAAGACCCCTGGTCAAGTATAACAAAGCCCCCTCATCGAGTATAACAAAGGCCCCTAATCGAGTATAACAAAGTCCCCTGATTGACTATAACATATCCCCTGATCGAGTATAAGAAAGTCCCCTGATCGAGTAGAACAAAGCCTCCTAATCGAGTATAACAAAGTCCCCTGATCGAGTATAAGAAAGCCCCCTGCTCGAGTATAAGAAAGTCCCCTGATCGAGTATAAGAAAGTCCCTAGATCGAGTATAACAACGGCACCTCATCGAGTATAACAAAGTCCATTGGTCAAGTATAAAAAAGTCCCCTGGTCGAGTATAACAAAGTCCCCTGATCGAGTATAACAAAGTCCCCTGATCGAGTATAGCAAAGTCCCCTGATCGAGTATAACAAAGCCTCCTGATCGATTATAACAAAGTCCCCTGATCGAGTATAACAAAGCCCCCTGCTCGAGTATAAGAAAGTCTCCTCATCGAGAATAACAAAGTCCACTTCTCGAGCATAACAAAGTCCCTAGATCGAGTATAACAAAGGCCCCTCATCGAGTACAACAAAGTCCATTGGTCAAGTATAAAAAAGTCCCCTGGTCGAGTATAACAAAGTCCCCTGATCGAGTATAACAAAACCTCCTGATCGAGTATAACAAAGTCCCCTGATCGAGTATTAAAAGCCCCCTGTTCGAGTATAAGAAAGTCCCTTGATCGAGTATAACAAAGTCCCCTGATCGAGTATAACAAAGTCCCCTGGTCGAGTATAACAAAGGCCCCTCATCG
Organism: Homarus americanus; assembly: GCF_018991925.1. NCBI lineage: Eukaryota > Metazoa > Arthropoda > Malacostraca > Decapoda > Nephropidae > Homarus > Homarus americanus. The sequence continues at coordinate 35,580 of NW_024710852.1, read as the reverse complement.
ATTATAACAAAGTCCATTGGTCAAGTATAAAAAAGTCCCTGGTCGAATATAACAAAGCCCCCTCATCGAGTATAACAAAGGCCCCTAATCCAGTATAACAAATTCCCTGATTGAGTATAACAAAGTCCCCTGATCGAGTATAACAAAGTCCTCTGGTTGAGTATAACAAAGTTCCCTGATCGAGTATAACATATCCCCTGATCGAGTATAACAAAGTCCTCTGTTCGAGTATAAAAAAGTCCCCTGATCGAGTATAACAAAGTCCCCTTCTCAAGTATAACAAAGTCCCTAGATCGAGCATAACAAAGACCCCTCATCGAGTATAACAAAGTCCATTGGTCAAGTATAAAAAAGTCCCCTGGTGGTGTATAACAAAGTCCCCTGATCGAGTATAACAAAGTCCCCTGGTCGAGTATAGCAAAGTCCTCTGATCGAGTATAACAAAGCCTCTTGATCGAATATAACAAAGTCCTCTGGTCCAGTATAACAAAGTACCCTGACCGAGGATAACATATCCCCTGCTTGAGCATAACAACGTCTCCTGGCCCAGTATAACAAAGTCCCCAGATCGCGCATAACAAAGTCCCCTTATCGATTATAACATAGTCCCTGACCGAGTATAACAAAGGCCTCTGGTCGAGTATAACAAAGTCCCCGGGTCGAGAATAACAAAGTCCCCTGATACTAGAATAACAAAGTCCCCTGATCGAGTATAAAAAAGTCCCCTGGCCCAGTATATCAAAGTCCCCATATCGAGCATAACAAAGTCCCCTGATCAATTATAACAAAGTCCCCTGGTCCAGCAAAAAAAGCCCCCTGATCGATTATAACAAAGTCCCCTGGTCCAGTATAACAAAGTCCCCTGATCGAGTATAACATATCCACCTGATCGAGTATAAAAAATTCCCCTGACCGAGAATTACAAAGGCCTCTGAGCGAGTATAACAAAGTCCCCTGATCGAGTATAACAAAGTCCCCTGATCGAGTATAACTAAGTCCCCTGGTCCAGTATAACAAAGTCCCCTGATCGAGTATAACAAAGTCCCCTGATCGATTATATCAAAGTCCCCTGGTCGAGTATAACAAAGGGCCCTGATCGAGCAAGACAAAGTCCCCTGATCGAGTAAAACAAAGTCCCCTGATCCTAGTATAAGAAAGCCCACTGGACAAGTATACGAAAGTCCCCTGAACCGAGTACAACAAAGTCCCCTGATCGAGTATAACATATCCCCTGATCGAGTATAACAAAGTCCTCTGATCGAGTATAACAAAGTCCCCTGATCGAGTATAAGAAAGTCCCCTAATAAAGTATAACAAAGTCACCTGATCGAGTAAAACCTATCCCCTGATCGAGTATAACAATGTCCTCTGGTCGAATATAACAAAGTCCACTGATCGAGTATAACAAAGTCCCCTGGTCCAGTATACCAAAGTACTCAGATCGAGTATAACAAAGGCCCCACATCGAGTATAACAAATTCCCCTTATCGAGTATAACAAAGTCCCCTTAACGAGTATAACAAAGTCCGGTGATCGAGTATAACAAAGGCCCCTTGTCGAATATAACAAAGTCCCCTGATCGAGTATAACAAAAGTCCCCTGATCGAGTATAAAAAAGTCCCATGGTCCAGTATAACAAAGTCCGCTGATCGAGTATAAAAAAGTCCCCTGGCCCAGTATAATAAAGTCCGCATATCGAGTATAACAAAGTCCCCTGATCGATTATAACAAAGTCCCCTGGACGAGTAAAGAAAAGGGCCCTGATCGAGTATAACAATGTCTCCTGACCGAGTATTACAAAGCCCCCTGGACGAGTATAACAAAGTCCCCTCGACGAGTATAACAAAGTCCCCTGACCGAGTATAACAAAGTCCCTGATCGAGTATAACAAAGTCTCCTGGACCAGTATAACAAAGTCCCCTGGTCGAGTATAACAAAAGTCCCCTGATCGAGTATAACAAAGTCCCCTGATTGAGTATACCAAAGTCCCCTGATCGAGTATAACAAGGTCCTCTGGGTGAGTATAACAAAGTCCCCTGATCGAATATAACATATCCCCTGATCGAGTAAAACAAAGTCCTCTGTTCGAGTATAAAAAAGTCCCCTTCTCGAGTATAACAAAGTCTCTAGATCGAGTATAACAAAGGCCCCTCATCGAGTATAACAAAGTCCATTGGTCAAGTATAAAAAGGTCCCGTGGTCGAGTATACAAAGTCCCCTTATCGAGTTTAACAAAGTCCCCTGGTCGAGTATAGCAAAGTCCCCTGATCGAGTATAACCAAGCCTTCTGATCGAGTATAACAAAGTCTCCTGGTCGTGTATAACAAAGTCCCCTGGTCCAGTAAAACAAAGTCCCCTGATCGAGTATAACATATCCCCTGCTCGAGTATAACAACGTCTCCTGGCCCAGTATAACAAAGTCCCCAGATCGAGCATAACAAAGTCCCCTGATCGATTATAACAAAGTCCCCTGGTCGAGTATAGCAAAGGGCCCTGATCGAGTAAGACAAAGTCCCCTGATCGAATATAACAAAGTCCCCTGACCGAGTATAACAAAGCCCCCTGGACGAGTATAACAAAGTCCCCTGACCGAGTATAACAAAGTCCCTAATCGAGTATAACAAAGTCCCCTGGTCCAGTATAACAAAGGCCTCTGGGCGAGTATAACAAAGTCCCTTCGTGGAGAATAACAAAGTCCCCTGATCCTAGTATAACAAAGCCCGCTGGATGAGTATAACAAAGTCCCCTGATCGAGTATAACAAAGTCCTCTGATCGAGTATAACAAAGTCACCTGGTCGAGTATAACATATCCCCTAATCGAGTATAACAAAGTCCTCTGATCGAGTATACCAAAGTCCCCTGATCGCGTATAAAAAAGTCCCCTAATCAAGTATAACAAAGTCCCCAGATCGAGTATAACAAAAGTCCCCTGATCGAGTATGCAACAAATTCTTATCAATATAACAAAGTCCCTTGATCGAAAGTATATCAAAATCTCCTGGTCGAGTATAACAAAGTTTTCTAATCGAGTATAACAAAGTCCTCTGATCGAGTATAACAAAGTCCCTATCGAGTATAACAAATTCCCTAATCGAATATAACAAAGTCCTCGATATAATAAAAAATCCCCTGGTCGAGTATATAACAAAGTTTTCTAATCGAGTATAACAAAGTCCTCTCATCGAGTATAACAAAGTCCCCTGATCGAGTATAACAAAGTCCACTAATCAAGTATAACAAAGTCCGCTGATCGAGTGTAATAAAGTCCTCTGGTCGAGTATAACAAAGTCCCCTGATCGAGTATAACAAAGTCCCCTGGTCGAGTACAACAAGGTCCCCTCATCGTTTATAACAAAACCCCCTCATCGAGTATAGCAAAGTTCATTGGTCAAATATAGGAAAGTCAACTGATCGAGTATGACAAAGTTCCCTGATTAATTATAAAAAATTTCCCTGGACGAGTATAACAATGTTCCCTGATCGAGTATAACAAAGACCTCTGGTCAAGTATAACAAAGCCCCCTCATCGAGTATAACAAAGGCCCCTAATCGAGTATAACAAAGTCCCCTGATTGACTATAACATATCCCCTGATCGAGTATAAGAAAGTCCCCTGATCGAGTATAACAAAGCCTCCTAATCGAGTATAACAAAGTCCCCTGATCGAGTATAAGAAAGCCCCCTGCTCGAGTATACGAAAGTACCCTGATCGAGTATAAGAAAGTCCCTAGATCGAGTATAACAACGGCACCTCATCGAGTATAACAAAGTCCATTGGTCAAGTATAAAAAAGTCCCCTGGTCGAGTATAACAAAGTTCCCTGATCGAGTATAACAAAGTCCCCTGATCGAGTATAGCAAAGTCCCCTGATCGAGTATAACAAAGCCTCCTGATCGAGTATAACAAAGTCCCCTGATCGAGTATAACAAAGCCCCCTGCTCGAGTATAAGAAAGTCTCCTCATCGAGTATAACAAAGTCCCCTTCTCGAGCATAACAAAGTCCCTAGATCGAGTATAACAAAGGCCCCTCATCGAGTACAACAAAGTTCATTGGTCAAGTATAAAAAAGTCCCCTGGTCGAGTATAACAAAGTCACCTGATCGAGTATAACAAAGTCCCTGATTGAGTATAACAAAACCTCCTAATCGAGTATAACAAAGTCCCCTGATTGAGTATTAAAAGCCCCCTGCTCGAGTATAAGAAAGTCCCTTGATCGAGTATAACAAAGCCCCCTCATCGAGTATAACAAAGGCCCCTAATCCAGTATAACAAAGTCCCTGATTGAGTATAACAAAGTCCCCTGATCGAGTATAACAAAGTCCTCTGGTTGAGTATAACAAAGTTCCCTAATCGAGTATAACATATCCCCTGATCGAGTATAACAAAGTCCTCTGGTCGAGTATAAAAAAGTCCCCTGATCGAGTATAACAAAGTCCCCTTCTCAAGTATAACAAAGTTCCTAGATCGAGCATAACAAAGACCCCTCATCGAGTATAACAAAGTCCATTGGTCAAGTATAAAAAAGTCCCCTGGTCGTGTAAAACAAAGTTCCCTGATCGAGTATAACATGTCCCCTGGTCGAGTATAGCAAAGTCCCCTGATCGAGTATAACAAAGCCTCTTGATCGAATATAACAAAGTCCCCTGGTCCAGTATAACAAAGTCCCCTGACCGAGTATAACATATCCCCTGCTTGAGCATAACAACGTCTCCTGGCCCAATATAACAAAGTCCCCAGATCGAGCATAACAAAGTCCCCTTATCGATTATAACATAGTCCCTGACCGAGTATAACAAAGGCCTCTGGTCGAGTATAACAAAGTCCCCGGGTCGAGAATAACAAAGTCCCCTGATACTAGTATAACAAAGTCCCCTGATCGAGTATAAAAAAGTCCCCTGGCCCAGTATATCAAAGTCCCCATATCGAGCATAACAAAGTCCCCTGATCGATTAAAACAAAGTCCCCTGGTCCAGTAAAACAAAGCCCCCTGATCGATTATAACAAAGTCCCCTGGTCCAGTATAACAAAGTCCCCTGATCGAGTATCCCCTGATCGAGTATAACAAATCTACCCTAAGGTCCGAGTATAACAAAGTCCCCTGATCGAGTATAACATATCTACCTAATCGAGTATAACAAAGTCCCCTGATCCAGTACAACAAAGTCCCCTGGTCCAGTAAAACAAAGCCTCCTGATCGATGATAACAAAGTCCCCTGGTCCAGTATAACAAAGTCCCCTGATCGAGTATAACATATCCACCTGATCGAATATAACAAATTCCCTTGACCCAGTATTACAAAGGCCTCTGAGCGAGTATAACAAAGTCCTCTGATCGAGTATAACAAAGACCCCTGATCGAGTATAACAAAGTCCCCTGGTCGAGTATAACAAAGGGCCCTGATCGAGCAAGACAAAGTCCCCTGATCGAGTAAAACAAAGTCCCCTGATCCTAGTATAACAAAGGCCACTGGACAAGTATACCAAAGTCCCCTGAACCGAGTACAACAAAGTCCCCTGATCGAGTATAACATATCCCCTGATCGAGTATAACAAAGTCCTCTGATCGAGTATAACAAAGTCCCCTGATCGAGTATAACAAAGTCCCCTAATCAAGTATAACAAAGTCACCTGATCGAGTAAAACCTATCCCCTGATCGAGTATAACAATGTCCTCTGGTCGAATATAACAAAGTCCACTGATCGAGAATAACAAAGTCCCCTGGTCCAGTATAACAAAGTAATCAGATCGAGTATAACAAAGGCCCCCTCATCGAAATAACAATTCCCCTTATCGAGTATAACAAAGTCCCCTTAACGAGTATAACAAAGTCCGGTGATCGAGTACAACAAAGGCCCCTTGTCGAGTATAACAAAGTCCCCTGATCGAGTATAACAAAAGTCCCCTGATCGTGTATAAAAGAGTCCCATGGTCCAGTATAACAAAGTCCGCTGATCGAGTATAAAAAAGTCCCCTGGCCCAGTATAATAAAGTCCGCATATCGAGCATAACAAAGTCCCCTGATCGATTATAACAAAGTCCCCTGGACGAGTATAGAAAAGGGCCCTGATCGAATAGGACAAAGTCCCCTGATCGAGTATAACAATGTCCCCTGACCGAGTATAACAAAGCCCCCTGGACGAGTATAACAAAGTCCCCTGACCGAGTATAACAAAGTCCCTGATCGAGCATAACAAAGTCCCCTGGACCAGTATAACAAAGTCCCCTGATCGAGTATAACAAAAGTCTCCTGATCGAGTATAACAAAGTACCCTGATTGAGTATACCAAAGTCCCATGATCGAGTATAACAAGGTCCTCTGGGTGAGTATAACAAAGTCCCCTGATCGAGTATAACATATCCCCTGATCGAGTAAAACAAAGTCCTCTGGTCGAGTATAAAAAAGTCCCCTTCTCGAGTATAACAAAGTCTCTAGATCGAGAATAACAAAGGCCCCTCATCGAGTATAACAAAGTCCATTGGTCAAGTATAAAAAAGTCCCGTGGTCGAGTATACAAAGTCCCCTTATCGAGTTTAACAAAGTCCCCTGGTCGAGTATAGCAAAGTCCCCTGATCGAGTATAACAAAGCCTCCTGATCGAGTATAACAAAGTCGAGTATAACAAAGTCCCCTGGTCCAGTATAACAAAGTCCCCTGACGTATAACAGAATCCCCTGATCGAGTATAACATATCCCCTGCCGAGTATAACAACGTCTCCAGGCTCGTCCCAGAGGTCGAGCATAACAAAGTCACCTGATCGATTATAACAAAGTCCCTGGTCGAGTACATAAAGGGCCCTGATCGAGTAAGACAAAGTCCCCTGATCGAATATAACAAAGTCCCCTGACCGAGTATAACAAAGCCCCCTGGACGAGTATAACAAAGTCCCCTGACCGAGTATAACAAAGTCCCTGATCGAGTATAACAAAGTCCCCTGGTCCAATATAACAAAGGCCTCTGGGCGAGTATAACAAAGTCCCTTGGTCGAGAATAACAAAGTCCCCTGATCCTAGTATAACAAAGTCCCCTGGACGAGTATAACAAAGTCCCCTGATCGAGTATAACAAAGTCTCCTGATCGAGTATAACAAAGTCCCCTGGTCCAGTATAACAAAGTTCCAGATCGAGCATAACAAAGTCCTCTGATCGAGTATACCAAAGTCCCTGATCAAGTATAACAAAGTCCCCTAATCAAGTATAACAAAGTCCCCAGATCGAGTATAACAAAGTCCCCTGATCGAGTATAACAAATTCCCCTTATCGAATATAACAAAGTCCCTTGATCGAGTATATCAAAATCCCCTGGTCGAGTATAACAAAGTTTTCTAATCGAGTATAACAAAGTCCTCTGATCTAGTATAACAAAGTCCCCTTATCGAGTATAACAAGTTCCCCTAATCGAATATAACAAAGTCCCTTTATCGAGTATAACAAAATCCCCTGGTCGAGTATAACAAAGTTTTCTAATCGAGTATAACAAAGTTCTCTCATCGAGTATAACAAAGTCCCCTGATCGAGTATAACAAAGTCCACTAATCAAGTATAACAAAGTCCGCTGATCGAGTGTAACAAAGTCCTCTGGTCGAGTATAACAAAGTCCCCTGATCGAGTATAACAAAGTCCCCTGGTCGAGTACAACAAAGTCCCCTCATCGTTTATAACAAAAGCCCCCCATCGAGTATAGCAAAGTCCTTTGGTCAAATATAGGAAAGTCAACTGATCGAGTATGACAAAGTTCCCTGATTAATTATAAAAAAGTTCCCTGGTCGAGTATAACAATGTTCCCTGATCGAGTATAACAAAGACCCCTGGTCAAGTATAACAAAGCCCCCTCATCGAGTATAACAAAGGCCCCTAATCGAGTATAACAAAGTCCCCTGATTGACTATAACATATCCCCTGATCGAGTATAAGAAAGTCCCCTGATCGAGTATAACAAAGCCTCCTAATCGAGTATAACAAAGTCCCCTGATCGAGTATAAGAAAGCCCCTTGCTCGAGTATAAGAAAGTCCCCTGATCGAGTATAACAAAGTCCCTAGATCGAGTATAACAACGGCCCCTCATCGAGTATAACAAAGTCCATTGGTCAAGTATAAAAAAGTCACCCTGGTCGAGTATAACAAAGTCCCCTGATCGAGTATAACAAAGTCCCTGATCGAGTATAGCAAAGTCCCCTGATCGAGTATAACAAAGCCTCCTGATCGAGTATAACAAAGTCCCCTGATCGAGTATAACAAAGCCCCCTGCACGAGTATAAGAAAGTCTCCTCATCGAGTATAACAAAGTCCCCTTCTCAAGCATAACAAAGTCCCTAGATCGAGTATAACAAAGGCCCCTCATCGAGTACAACAAAGTCCATTGGTCAAGTATAAAAAAGTCCCCTGGTCGAGTATAACAAAGTCACCTGATCGAGTATAACAAAGTCCCCTGATCGAGTATAACAAAACCTCCTGAACGAGTATAACAAAGTCCCCTGATCGAGTATTAAAAGCCCCCTGCTCGAGTATAAGAAAGTCCCTTGATCGAGTATAACAAAGTCCCCTGATCGAGTATAACAAAGTCCCCTGGTCGAGTATAACAAAGGCCCCTCATCGATTATAACAAAGTCCATTGGTCAAGTATAAAAAAGTCCCCTGGTCGAGTATAACAAAGCCCCCTCATCGAGTATAACAAAGGCCCCTAATCCAGTATAACAAAGTCCTTAGTTGAGTATAACAAAGTCCCCTGATCGAGTATAACAAAGTCCTCTGGTTGAGTATAACAAAGTTCCCTGATCGAGTATAACATATCCCCTGATCGAGTATAACAAAGTCCTCTGGTCGAGTATAAAAAAGTCCCCTGATCGAGTATAACAAAGTCCCCTTCTCAAGTATAACAAAGTCCCTAGATCGAGCATAACATAGACCCCTCATCGAGTATAACAAAGTCCATTGGTCAAGTATAAAAAAGTCCCCTGGTCGTGTATAACAAAGTCCCCTGATCGAGTATAACAAAGTCCCCTGGTCGAGTATAGCAAAGTCCCCTGATCGTGTATAACAAAGCCTCTTGATCGAATATAACAAAGTCCCCTGGTCCAGTATAACAAAGTCCCCTGACCTAGTATAACATATCCCCTGCTTGAGTATAACAACGTCTCCTGGCCCAGTTTAACAAAGTCCCCAGATCGAGCATAACAAAGTCCCCTGATCGATTATAACAAAGTTCTCTGGTCGAGTATAACAAAGGGCCCTGATTGAGTAAGACAAAGTCCCCTCATCGAGTAAAACAAAGTCCCCTGATCCTAGTATAACAAAGCCCACTGGACAAGTATAACAAAGTCCCCTGAACCGAGTATAACAAAGTCCCCTGATCCTAGTATAACAAAGCCCCCTGGACGAGTATAACAAAGTCCCCTGATCGAGTATAACAAAGTCCCCTGATCGAGTATAACAAAGTCTCCTGGCCCAGTATAACAAAGTCCCCAGATCGAGCATAACAAAGTCCCCTGGTCGAGTATAACAAAGGGCCCTGATCGAGTATAACAAAGGGCCCTGATCGAGTAAGATAAAGTCCCCTGTTCGAGTATAACGAAGTCCCATGATCCTAGTATAACAAAGCCCACTAGACGAGTATAACAAAGTCCTCTGAACCGAGTATAACAAAGTCCCCTGGTCGAGTTTAACAAAGTCCCCTGATCGAGTATAACAAAAGTCCCTTGATCGAGTGTAACAAAGTCCCTTGGTCGAGCTTAACAAATTTTTCTAATCGAGTATAACAAAGGCCCCTGGTCGAGTATAACAAAGTCCCCTGTTCGAGTCTAACAAAGTCGCCTAATGGAGTATAACAAAGTCCCCTGGTCGAGTATAACAAAGTCCCCTGTTCGAGTCTAACAAAGTCCCCTTATCGAGCATAACAAATTCCCCTTATCGAGTACAACAAAGTCCCCTTATCGAGTATAACAAAGTCTGGTGATCGAGTATAACAAAGGCCCCTGGTCGTGTATAACAAAGTCGCTAATCGAATATAACAAAACTCCCCTGATCGAGTTTAACAAAGTCCACTGATCGAGTATAAAAAGTCCCATGGTCCAGTATAACAAAGTCCGCTGATCGAGTATAAAAAAGTCCCCTGGCCCAGTGTAACAAAGTCCCCATATCGAGCATAACAAAGTCCCCTGATCGATTATAACATAGTCCCTGACCAAGTATAACAAATTCCCTTGGTCGAGTATAGCAAAGAGCCCTGATCGAGTAAGACAAAGTCCCCTGATCGAGTATATGAAAGTCCCCTGACCGAATATAACAAAGCCCCCTGGACGAGTATAACAAAGTCCCCTGACCGAGTATTAAAAAGGCCTCTGGTCGAGTATAACAAAGTCCACTGGACGAGAATAACAAATTCCCCTGATCCTAGCATAACAAAACCCCCTGGACGAGTATAACTAAGTCCCCTGATCGAGTATAACAAAGTCCACTGATCGATTATAACAAAGTCCCCTGGTCCAGTATAACAAAGTCCCATGATCGAGTATAACATATCCCTTGATCGAGTATAACAACGTCTCCTGGCCCAGTATAACAAAGTCCCCAGATCGAGCATAACAAAATCCCCTGATCGATTACAACAAAGTCCCCTGGTCAAGTATAACAAAGGGCCCTGATCGAGTATAACAAAGTCCCCTGATCGAGTATAAAAAAGTCCCCTCATCCACTATAACAAAGTCCGCTGATTTAGTATAAAAAAGTCCCCTGGCCCAGTATAACAAAGTCCCCAAATCGAGCAAAACAAAGTCCCCTGATCGATTATAACAAAGTCCCCTGGTCGAGTATAGCAAAGGGCCCTGATGGATTAAGACAAAGTCCCCAGATCGAGTATAACAACGTCACCTGATCGAGTATAACAAAGCCCCATGGACGAGTATAACTAAGTCCCCTGATCGAGTATAACATATCCCCCCATCGAGTATAACAAAGTCTTCTGGCCCAGTATAACAAAGTCCCCAGATCTAGCATAACAAAGTAACCCCTGACCGAGTATAACAAAGGCCTCTTGTCGAGTATAACAAAGTCCCCTGGTCGAGAATAAAAAATTCCTCTGATACTAGTATAACAAAGTCCCCTGATCGAATATAAAAAAGTCCCCTGGCATAGTATAACAAAGTCCCCATATAGAGCATAACAAAGTCCCCTGATCGATTATAACAAAGTCCCCTGGTCGAGTATAGCTAAGGGCCCTGATCGAGTATAACAAAGTTTCCTTGTCGAGAATAACAAAATCCCCTGATCCTAGTATAACAAAGCCCCCTGGACGAGTACAACAAAGTCTCCTGATCCTAGTATAACAAAGCCCCCTGGACGAGTATAACAAAGTCCCCAGATCGAGCATAAAAAAGTCCCCTGATCGATTATAAAAAAGTCCCCTGGTCGAGTATAGCAAAGGGCTCTGATCGAGTAAGACAAAGTCCCCTGATCGAGTATAACAACGTCCCCTGAAAGAGTATAACAAAGCCCCATGGACGAGTATAACAAATTCCCCTGGTCGAGTATAACATAGTCCCTTGATTGAGTATAACAAAAGTCCCCTGATCGAGTATAACAAAGTCCCCTGATCGAGTATAACAAAGTCCCCGATGGAGTATAACAAAATCCCCTGGTCCAGTATAACAAATTCCCCTGATCGAGTATAACAAAGTCTCCTGGCCCAGAATAACAAAATCCCAGATCGAGCATAACAAAGTCCCCTGATCGATTATAACAAAGTCCCCTGGTCGCGTATAACAAAGGGCCCTGATCGAGTAAGACAAAGTCCCCTGATCGAGTAAAACAAAGTCCCCTGATCGAGTATAACAAAGCCCCCTGCTCGAGTATAAGAAAGTCCCCAGATCGAGTATAACAAAGTCCCCTGATCGAGTATAACATAGGCCCCTGATCGAGTCCAAAAAATGCCCCTAACCGAGTATAACAAGGTCCACTGATCTAGTATAACAAAGGCCCCTGATCGAGTATAAAAAAGTCCCCTGGTCCAGTATAACAAAGTCCGCTGATTGAGTATAAAAAAGTCCCCTGGCCCAGTATAAGAAAGTCCCCATATCGAGCATAACAAAGTTCCCTGATCGATTATAACAAAGTCCCCTGGTCGAGTATAGCAAAGGGCCCTGACAGAGTAAGACAAAGTCCCCAGATCGAGTATAACAACGTCCCCTGATCGAGTATAACAAAGCCCCATGGACGAGTATAACAAAGTCCCCTGATCGAGTATAACATATCCCCTCATCGAGTATAACAAAGTCTCCTGGCCCAGTATAACAAAGTCCCCAGATCTAGCATAACAGAGTCCCTGATCGATTATAACATAGTCCCTGACCGAGTATAACAAAGGCCTCTGGTCGAGAATAACAAAGTCCCCTGGTCGAGAATAACAAATTCCTCTGATACAAGTATAACAAAGTCCGCTGATTGAGTATAAAAAAGTCCCCTGGCCCAGTATAACAAAGTCCCCATATCGAGTATAACAAAGTTCCCTGATCGATTATAACAAAGTCCCCTGGTCGAGTATAGCAAAGGGCCCTGATCGAGTAAGACAAAGTCCCCAGATCGAGTATAACAACGTCCCCTGATCGAGTATAACAAAGCCCCATGGACGAGTATAACAAAGTCCCCTGATCGAGTATAACATATCCCCCCATCGAGTATAACAAAGTCTCCTGACCCAGAATAACAAAGTCCCCAGATCAAGCATAACAAAGTCCCCTGATCGATTATAACATAGTCCATGACTGAGTATAACAAAGACCTCTGGTCGAGTATAACAAATTCCCCTGGTTTAGAATAACAAATTCCTCTGATACTAGTATAACAAAGTCCCCTGATCGAATATATAAAAGTCCCCTGGCCCAGTATAACAAAGTCCCCATATAGAGCATAAAAAAGTCCCCTGATCGATTATAACAAAGTCCCCTGGTCGAGTATAGCTAAGGGCCCTGATCGAGTATAACAAAGTCCCCTTGTCGAGAATAACAAAGTCTCCTGATCCTAGTATAACAAAGCCCCCTGGACGAGTAAAACAAAGTCCCCAGATCGAGCATAAAAAAGTCCCCTGATCGATTATAACAAAGTCCCCTGGTTCGAGTATAACAAAGAGCCCAGATCGAGTAAGACAAAGTCCCATGATCGAGTATAACAAAGTCCCTGGTGGAGTATAAAAAAATTTCTAATCGAGTATAACAAAGGCCCCTGGTCGAGTATAACAAAGTCCTCTGACCGAGTATAACAAAGTCCCCTGATCGAGTATAACAAAGTCCCCTAATCAAGTATAACAAAGTCCCCTGATCGAGTATAACATATCCCCTGATCGAGTATAACAAAGTCCTCTGGTCGAGAATAACAAAGTCCCCAGATCGAGTATAACAAAGTCCGCTGGCCCAGTATAAGAAAGTCCCCAGATCGAGTATAACACATGCCCTTCGTCGAGTATAACAAAGTCCGTTGGTCAAGTATAAAAAAGTCCCTGGTCGAGTATAACAAAGTCCCCTGATCGAGTATAACAAAGTCCCCTGGTCGAGTATAGCAAAGTCCCCTGATCAAGTATAACAAAGCCTGCTATTCGAGTATAACAAAGTCCCCTGATCGAGTATAACAAAGCCCCCTGCTCGAGTATAAGAAAGTCCCCTGATCGAGTATAACAAAGTCCCCTGATCGAGTATAACAAAGGCCCCTGATCGAGTCTAAAACATGACCCTAATCGAGTATAACAAAGTCCTCTGATCTAGTATAACAAATGCCCCTGATCGATTATAACATAGTCCCTGACTGAGTATAACAAAGGCCGCTGGTCGAGTATAACAAAGTCCCCTGATCGAGTATAACATAGGCCCCTGATTGAGTCCAAAAAATGCCCCTAAACGAGAATAACAAAGTCCTCTGATCTTGTATAACAAAGGCCCCTGATCGAGTATAACAAACGTACCTCATCGAGTATAACAAAGTCCCTTGTCGATTATAAAAAAGTCCCCTGATCGAGAATAACAAAGTCCCCTGATCGAGTATAACAAAGCCCCACTGGACGAGTATAACAAAGTCCCCTTATCGAGTATAACAAATTCCCTTGATCGAGTATAAAAAAGTCCCCTGGTCCAGTATAACAAAGTCCGCTGATCGAGTATAAAAAAGTCCCCTGGCCCAGTATAACAAAGTCCCCATATCGAGCATAACAAAGTCCCCTGATCGATTATAACAAAGTCCCCTGGTCGAGTATATCAAAGGGCCCTGATCGAGTAAGACAAAGTCCCCTGATCGAGTATAACAACGTCCCCTGATCGAGTTTAACAAAGCCCCATGGACGAGTATAACAAATTCCCCTGATCGAGTATAACACAGTCCCTTGATTGAGTATAACAAAAGTCCCCTGATCGTGTATAAAAAATTCCCCTGGCCCAGTACAACAAAGTCCCCATATCGAGCATAACAAAGTCCTCTGATCGATTAACAAGGTCTCCTGGTCGAGTATAGCAAAGGGCCCTTATCGAGTAAGACAAAGTCCCCTGATCGAGTATAACAACGTCCCCTGATCGAGTATAACAAAGCCCCATGGACGAGTATAACAAAGTCCCCTGATCGAGTATAACATATCCCCTCATCGAGTATAACAATGTCTCCTGGCCCAGTATAACAAAGTCCCAGATCGAGCATAACAAAGTCCCCTGATCGATTATAACAAAGTCCCCTGGTCGAGTATAACAAAGGGCACTGATCGAGTATAACAAAGCCCCCTGCTCGAGTATAAGAAAGTCCCCTGATCGACTATAACAAAGTCCCCTGATCGAGTATAACAAAGGCCCCTGATCGAGTCCAAAAAATGCCTCTAATCGAGTATAACAAAGTCCTCTGATCTAGTATAACAAAGGCCCCTGATCGATTATAAAATAGTCCCTAACCGAGTATAACAAAGGCCTCTGATCGAGTATAACAAAGTCCCCTGATCGAGTATAACATAGGCCCCTGATCGAGTCCAAAAAATGCACCTAAACGAGTATAACAAAGTCCACTGATCTAGTATAACAAAGGCCCCTGATCGAGTATAACAAAGGCACCTCATCGAGTATAACAAAGTCCCTGGTCGAGTATAACAAAGTCCCCTGATAGAGTATAACAAAGTCCCCTGATCGAGTATAACAAAGCCCCCCTGGACGAGTATAACAAAGTCCCCTTATCGAGTATAACAAATTCCGGTGATCGAGTATAACAAAGGCCCCTGGTCGAGTATAACAAAGTCCCTTGATCGAGTATAACAAAAGTCCCCTGATCGAGTATAACAAAGTCCGCTGATTGAGTATAAAAAAGTCCCCTGGCCCAGTGTAACAAAGTCCCCATATCGAGCATAACAAAGTTCCCTGATCGATTATAACAAATTCCCTTGGTCGAGTATAGCAAAGGGCCTGATCGAGTAAGACAAAGTCCCCAGATCGAGTATAACAACGTCCCCTGATCGAGTATAACAAAGCCCCATGGACGAGTATAACAAAGTCCCCTGATCGAGTATAACATATCCCCTCATCGAGTATAACAAAGTCTCCTGGCCCAGTATAACAAAGTCCCCAGATCTAGCATAACAGAGTCCCCTGATCGATTATAACATAGTCCCTGACCGAGTATAACAAAGGCCTCTGGTCGAGAATAACAAAGTCCCCTGGTCGAGAATAACAAATTCCTCTGATACGAGTATAACAAAGTCCCCTGATCGAATATAAAAAGTCCCCTGGCCCAGTATAACAAAGTCCCCATATCGACCATAACAAAGTCCCCTGATCGATTATAACAAAGTCCCCTGGTCGAGTATAACAAAGGGCTCAGATCGAGTATAACAAAGTCCCTTTGTCGAGAATACCAAAGTCCCCTGATCCTAGTATGACAAAGCCCCCTGGACGAGTATAACAAAGTCTCTTGATCCTAGTACAACAAAGCCCCCAGGACGAGTATAACAAAGTCCCCAGATGGAGTATAAAAAAGTCTCCTGATCGATTATAACAAAGTCCCCTGGTTCGAGTATAA
This sequence comes from Homarus americanus, assembly GCF_018991925.1. Classification (NCBI taxonomy): domain Eukaryota; kingdom Metazoa; phylum Arthropoda; class Malacostraca; order Decapoda; family Nephropidae; genus Homarus; species Homarus americanus. Next base: position 19,555 of record NW_024710852.1, on the reverse strand, counting down.
CAAAAGGCCCTGATCGAGTAAGACAAAGTCCCATGATCGAGTAAAACAAAGTCCCCTGATCCTAGTATAACAAAGCCCACTGGACGAGCATAACAAAGACCCCTGAACCTAGTATAACAAAGTCCCCTGATCGAGTATAACATATCCCCTGATCGAGTATAACAAAGTCCCTGGTGGAGTATAAAAAAAATTCTAATCGAGTATAACAAAGGCCCCTGGTCGAGTATAACAAAGTCCTCTGATCGAGTATAACAAAGTCCCCTGATCGAGTATAACAAAGTCCCCAAATCAAGTATAACAAAGTCCCCTGATCGAGTATAACATATCCCCTGATCGAGTATAACAAAGTCCTCTGATCTAGTATAACAAAGGCCCCTGATCGACTATAACATAGGCCCGTCATCGAGTCCAAAAAATGCCCCTAAACGAGAATAACAAAGTCCTCTGATCTAGTATAACAAAAACCCCTTATCGACTATAACAAAGGCACCTCATCGAGTATAACAAAGTCCCTGGTCGATTATAACAAAGTCCCCTAATCGAGTATAACAAAGTCCCCTGATCGAGTATAACAAAGCCCCCCTGGACGAGTATAACAAAGTCCTCTGATCGAGTATAACAAAGTCCCCTGATCGAGTATAACAAAGTCCCCAAATCAAGTATAACAAAGTCCCCTGATCGAGTATAACATATCCCCTGATCGAGTATAACAAAGTCCTCTGATCTAGTATAACAAAGGCCCCTGATCGACTATAACATAGGCCCCTCATCGAGTCCAAAAAATGCCCCTAAACGAGAATAACAAAGTCCTCTGATCTAGTATAACAAAAACCCCTGATCGACTATAACAAAGGCACCTCATCGAGTATAACAAAGTCCCTGGTCGATTATAACAAAGTCCCCTAATCGAGTATAACAAAGTCCCCTGATCGAGTATAACAAAGCCCCCCTGGACGAGTATAACAAAGTCCCCTTATCGAGTATAACAAAGTCCGGTGATCGAGTATAACAAAGGCCCCTGGTCGAGTATAACAAAGTCCCTTGATCGAGTATAACAAAAGTCCCCTGATCGATTATAACAAAGTCCCTTGATCGAGTATAATAAAGCCCCATGGACGAGTATAACAAAGTCCCCTGATCGAGTATAACATAGTCCCTTGATTGAGTATAAGAAAAGTCCCCTAATCGAGTATAACAAAGTCCCCTGATCGAGTATAAAAAAGTCCCCTGGCCCAGTACAACAAAGTCCCCATATCGAGCATAACAAAGTCCCCTGGTCGAGTATAGCAAAGGGCCCTGATCGAGTAAGACAAAGTCCCCTGATCGAGTATAACAACGTCCCCTGATCGAGTATAACAAAGCCCCATGGACGAGTATAACAAAGTCCCCTGATCGAGTATAACAAAGTCCCTGATGGAGTATTACAAAATCACCTGGTCCAGTATAACAAAGTCCCCTGATCGAGTATAACATATCCCCTCATCGAGTATAACAAAGTCTCCTGGTCCAGTATAACAAAGTCCGCTGATCGAGTATAAAAAAGTCCCCTGGCCCAGTATAACAAAGTCCCCATATCGAGCATAACAAAGTCCCCTGATCGATTATAACAAAGTCCCCTGGTCGAGTATAGCAAAGGGCCCTCATCGAGTAAGACAAAGTCCCCTGATCGAGTATAACAACGTACCCTTCTCGAGTATAACAAAGCCCCATTAACGAGTATAACAAAGTCCCCTGATCGAGTATAACATATCCCCTCATCGAGTAAAACAAAGTCTCCTGGCCCAGTATAACAAAGTCCCCAGATCGAGCATAACAAAGTCCCCTTATCGATTACAACATAGTCCCTGACCGAGTATAACAAAGGCCTCTAGTCGAGTATAACAAAGTCCCCTGGTCGAGAATAACAAAGTCCCCTGATACTAGTTTAACAAAGTCCCCTGATCGAGTATAAAAAAGTCCCCTGGCCCAGTATATCAAAGTCCCCATATCGAGCATAACAAAGTCCCCTGATCGATTATAACAAAGACCCCTGGTCCAGTAAAACAAAGCCCCCTGATCGATTATAACAAAGTCCCCTGGTCCAGTATAACAAAGTCCCCTGATCGAGTATAACATATCCACCTGATCGGGTATAACAAAGTCCCCTGTTCCAGTACAACAAAGTCCCCTGGTCCAGTAAAACAAAGCCTCCTGATTGATGATAAAAAAGTCCCCTGTTCCAGTATAACAAAGTCCCCTGATCGAGTATAACATATCCACCTGATCGAGTATACCAAATTCCCCTAACCGAGTATTACAAAGGCCTCTGAGCGAGTCTAGTATAACAAAGGCCCCTGATCGAGTATAACAAAGGACCCTCAACGAGTATAACAAAGTCCCTGATTGAGTATAACAAAACCCCCTGGACGAGTAGAACAAAGTCCCCTGATCGAGAATAACAAAGTTCCCTGATCGAGTATAACAAAGTCCCCTGGTCCAGTATAATAAAGTCCCCATGATCGAGTATAACACATCCCCTGATCGAATATAACAAAGTCTCCTGGCCCAGTATAACAAATTCCCCAGATCGAGCATAACAAAGTCCTCTGATCGATTATAACAAAGTCCCCTGACCGAGTATAACAAAGGCCTCTGGTCGAGTATAACAAAGTCCCCTGGTCGAGAATAACAAAGTCCCCTGATATTAGTATAACAAAGTCCTCTGGTCGAGTATAAAAAAGTCCCCTGATCGAGTATAACAAAGTCCCCTGGTCGAGTATAACAAAGTCCCCTGATCGAGTATAACAAAGGCCCCTCATCGAGTATAACAAAAGCCCCTCATTGAGTATAGCAAAGTCCATTGGTCAAATATAGGAAAGTCCACTGATCGAGAATGACAAAGTCCCCTGATTAATTATAAAAAAGTCCCCTGGTCGAGTATAACAAAGTTCCCTGATCGAGTATAACAAAGCCCCCTGGTCGAGTATAAGAAAGCCCCCTCATCGAGTATAACAAAGGCCCCTAATCGAGTAAAACAAAGTCCCCTGATTGATTATAACAAAGTCCCCTGATCGAGTATAACAAAGTCCTCTGGTTGAGTATAACAAAGTCCCCTGATCGGGTATAACATATCCCCTTGATCGAGTACAACAAAGTACTCTGGTCGAGTATAAAAAAGTCCCCTGATCGAGTATAACAATGGCCCCTCATCGAGTACAACAAAGTCCATTGGTCAAGTATAAAATAGTCCCCTGGTCGAGTATAGCAAAGTCCTCTGATCGAGTATAACAAATCCCCTGATCGAGTATAACAAAGTCTCCTGGCCCAGTATATCAAAGTCCCCAGATCGAGCATAACAAAGTCCTCTGATCGATTATAACAAAGTCACCTGACCGAGTACAACAAAGGCCTCTGGTCGAGTATAACAAAGTCCCCTGGTCGAGAATAACAAAGTCCCCTGATATTAGTATAACAAAGTCCTCTGGTCGAGTATAAAAAAGTCCCCTGATCGAGTATAACAAAGTCCCCTGGTCGAGTATAACAAAGTCCCCTGATCGAGTATAACAAAGGCCCCTGATTGAGTATAACAAAGGTCCGTGATCGAGTCTAAAAAGGCCCCTAATCGAGTATAACAAAGCCCCTCATCTAGTATAACAAAGGCCCCTGATCGAGTATAACAAAGGCCCCTCATCGAGTATAACAAAGTCCCCTGATTGAGTATAACAAAGCCGCCTAATCGAGAATAACAAAGTCCCATGGTCGTGTATAACAAAGTCCCCTGGTCGAGTATAGCAAAGGGCCCTGATCGAGTAAGACAAAGTCCCCTGATCGAGTATAACAAAGTGCCCTGATCGAGTATAACAAAGCCCCCTGGACGAGAAGAACAAAGTCCCCTGATCGAGAATAACAAAGTTCCCTGATCGAGTATAACAAAGTCCCCTGGTCCAGTATAACAAAGTCCCCATGATCGAGTATAACACATCCCCTGATCGAATATAACAAAGTCTCCTGGCCCAGTATAACAAATTCCCCAGATCGAGCATAACAAAGTCCTCTGATCGATTATAACAAAGTCCCCTGACCGAGTATAACAAAGGCCTCTGGTCGAGTATAACAAAGTCCCCTGGTCGAGAATAACAAAGTCCCCTGATATTAGTATAACAAAGTCCTCTGGTCGAGTATAAAAAAGTCCCCTGATCGAGTATAACAAAGTCCCCTGGTCGAGTATAACAAAGTCCCCTGATCGAGTATAACAAAGGCCCCTCATCGAGTATAACAAAAGCCCCTCATTGAGTATAGCAAAGTCCATTGGTCAAATATAGGAAAGTCCACTGATCGAGAATGACAAAGTCCCCTGATTAATTATAAAAAAGTCCCCTGGTCGAGTATAACAAAGTTCCCTGATCGAGTATAACAAAGCCCCCTGGTCGAGTATAAGAAAGCCCCCTCATCGAGTATAACAAAGGCCCCTAATCGAGTAAAACAAAGTCCCCTGATTGATTATAACAAAGTCCCCTGATCGAGTATAACAAAGTCCTCTGGTTGAGTATAACAAAGTCCCCTGATCGGGTATAACATATCCCCTTGATCGAGTACAACAAAGTACTCTGGTCGAGTATAAAAAAGTCCCCTGATCGAGTATAACAATGGCCCCTCATCGAGTACAACAAAGTCCATTGGTCAAGTATAAAATAGTCCCCTGGTCGAGTATAGCAAAGTCCTCTGATCGAGTATAACAAAGCCTCCTGATCGAGTATAACAAAGTCCCCTGATCGAGTATAACAAAGCCCCCTGCTCGAGTATAAGAAAGTCCCCTGATCGAGTATAACAAAGCCTCCTGAGCGAGTATAACAAAGTCCCCTGATCGAGTATAACAAAGTCTCCTGGCCCAGTATAACAAAGTCCCCAGATCGAGCATAACAAAGTCCCCTGATCGATTACAACAAAATCCCCTGGTCGAGTATAACAAAGGGCCCTGATCGAGTAAGACAAAGTCCCCTGTTCGAGTATAACGAAGTCCGCTGATCCTAGTATAACAAAGCCCACTAGACGAGTATAACAAAGTCCCCAAACCGAGTATAACAAAGTCCCCTGATCGAGTATAACATATCCCCTGATCGACAATAACAAAGTCCCTGGTGGAGTATAACAAAGTTTTCTAATCGAGTATAACAAAGTCCCCTGATCGAGTATAACAAAGCCCCCTGGACGAGTATAACAAAGTTCCCTTATCGAGTTTAACAAAGTCAAGTGATCGAGTATAACAAAGGCCCCTGGTCGAGTATAACAAAGTCCCCTGATTGAGCATAACAAAAGTACCCTGATCGAGTATAACAAAGTCCCCTGATCGAGTATAAAAAAGTCACCTGGTCCAGTATAACAAAGTCCGCTGATCGAGTATAAAAAAGTCCCTTGGCCCAGTATAACAAAGTCCCCTGATTGATTATAACAAAGTCCCCTGGTCGAGTATAGCAAAAGGCCCTGATCGAGTTAGACAAAGTCCCCTGATCGAGTATAAGAAAGTCCCCTGATCGAGTATAACAAAGACCCCTGGACGAGTATAACAAAGTCCCCTGATCGAGTATAACAAAGTCCCCTGATCGATTATAACAAAGTCCCCTGACCGAGTATAACAAAGGCCTCTGGTCGAGTATAACAAAGTCCCCTGGACGAGAATAACAAAGTCCCCTGATCGAGAATAACAAAGTCCACTGATCGAGTATAACAAAGTCCCCGGGTCCAGTATAACAAAGTCCCCTGATCGAGTATAACATATCCCCTGTTCGAGAATAACAATTTCTCCTGGCCCAGTATAACAACGTCCCCAGATCGAGCATAACAAAGTCCCCTGATCGATTACAACAAAGTCCCTGGTCGAGTAAAACAAAGGGCCCTGATCGAGTAAGACAAAGTCCCCTGATCGAGTATAACAAAGTCCCCTCATCCTAGTATAACAAAGCCCACTAGACAAATACATCAAAGTCCCCTGAACCGAGTATAACAAAGTCCCCTGATCGAGTAAAACATATCCCCTGATCGAGTATAACAAAGTCCCTAGTGGAGTATAAAAAAGTCCCCTGGTCGAGTATAACAAAGCTTTCTAATCGAGTATAACAAAGGCCCCTGGTCAAGTATAACAAAGGCCCCTCATCGAGTATAACAAAGTCCATTGGTCAAGTATAAAAAAGTCCCGTGGTCGAGTATAACAAATTCCCCTGATCGAGTATAACAAAGTCCCCTGGTCGAGTATAGCAAAGTCCCATGATCGAGTATAACAAAGCCTCCAGATCGAGTATAACAAAGTCCCCTGATCGAGCATAGCAAAGCCCACTGCTCGAGTATAAGAAATTCCCCTGATCGAGTATAACAAAGTCCCCTGATTGAGTATAACAAAGGTCCGTGATCGAGTCTAAAAAGGCCCCTAATCGAGTATAACAAAGTCCCTCATCTAATATAACAAAGGCCCCGGATCGAGTATAACAAAGGCCCCTCATCGAGTATAAAAAAGTCCCCTGATTGAGTATATCAAAGCCGCCTAATCGAGAATAACAAAGTCCCATGGTCGTGTATAACAAAGTCCCCTGGTCGAGTATAGCAAGGGCCCTGATCGAGTAAGACAAAGTCCCCTGATCGAGTATAACAAAGTCCCCTGATCGAGTATAACAAAGCCCCTGGACGAGTATAACAAAGTCCCCTGATCGAGAATAACAAAGTCCCCTGATCGAGTATAACAAAGTCCCCTGGTCCAGTATAACAAAGTCCCCATGATCGAGTATAACACATCCCCTGATCGAGTACAACAAAGTCTCCTGGCCCAGTATATCAAAGTCCACAGATCGAGCATAACAAAGTCCTCTGATCGATTATAACAAAGTCACCTGACCGAGTATAAAAAAGGCCTCTGGTCGAGTATAACAAAGTACCCTGGTCGAGAATAACAAAGTCCCCTGATATTTGTATAACAAAGTCCTCTGGTCGAGTATAAAAAAGTCCCCTGATCGAGTATAACAAAGTCCCCTGATTGAGTATAACAAAGTCCCCTGATCGAGTATAACAAAGGCCCCACATCGAGTATAACAAAAGCCCCTCATTGAGTATAGCAAAGTCCATTGGTCAAATATGGGAAAGTCCACTCATCGAGAATGACAAAGTCCCCTAATTAATTATAAAAAAGTCCCCTGGTCGAATATAACAAAGTTCCCTGATCAAGTATAACAAAGTCCCCTGGTCGAGTATAAGAAAGCCCCCTCATCAAGTATAACAAAGGCCCCTAATCGAGTAAAACAAAGTCCCCTGATTGAGTATAACAAAATCCCCTGATCGAGTATAACAAAGTCCTCTGGTTGAGTATAACAAAGTCCCCTGATCGGGTATAACATATCCCCTTGATCGAGTATAAAAAAGTACTCTGGTCGAGTATAAAAAAGTCCCCTGAACGAGTATAACAATGGCCCCTCATCGAGTACAACAAAGTCGATTGGTCAAGTATAAAACAGACCCCTGGTCGAGTATAGCAAAGTCCCCTGATCGAGTATAACAAAGCCTCCGGATCGAGTATAACAAAGTCCCCTGATCGAGTATAACAAAGCCCCCTGCTCGAGTATACGAAAGTCCCCTGATCGAGTATAACAAAGCCTCCTGAGCGAGTATAACAAAGTCCCCTGATCGAGTGAAACAAAGTCTCCTGGCCCAGTATAACAAAGTCCCCAGATCGAGCATAACAAAGTCCCCTGATCGATTACAGCAAAGTCCCCTGGTCGAGTATAACAAAGGGCCCTGATCGAGTAAGACAAAGTCCCCTGTTCGAGTATAACACATCCCCTGATCGAGTATAACAAAGTCTCCTGGCCCAGTATATCAAAGTCCCCAGATCGAGCATAACAAAGTTCTCTGATCGATTATAACAAAGTCCCCTGACCGAGTATAACAAAGGCCTCTGGTCGAGTATAACAAAGTCCCCTGGTCGACAATAACAAAGTCCCCTGATATTAGTATAACAAAGTCCTCTGGTCGAGTATAAAAAAGTCCCCAGATCGAGTATAACAAAGTCCCCTGGTCGAGTATAACAAAGTCCTCTGGTTGAGTATAACAAAGTACCCTGATCGGGTATAACATATCCCCTTGATCGAGTATAACAAAGTACTCTGGTCGAGTATAAAAAAGTCCCCTGATCGAGTATAACAATGGCCCCTCATCGAGTACAACAAAGTCGATTGGTCAAGTATAAAACAGACCCCTGGTCGAGTATAGCAAAGTCCCCTGATCGAGTATAACAAAGCCTCCGGATCGAGTATAACAAAGTCCCCTGATCGAGTATAACAAAGCCCCCTGCTCGAGTATACGAAAGTCCCCTGATCGATTATAACAAAGCCTCCTGAGCGAGTATAACAAAGTCCCCTGATCGAGTATAACAAAGTCTCCTGGCCCAGTATAACAAAGTCCCCAGATCGAGCATAAAAAGTCCCCTGATCGATTACAACAAAGTCCCCTGGTCGAGTATAACAAAGGGCCCTGATCGAGTAAGACAAAGTCCCCTGTTCGAGTATAACGAAGTCCCCTGATCCTAGTATAACAAAGCCCACTAGACGAGTATAACAAAGTCCCCTGAACCGAGTATAACAAAGTCCCCTGATCGAGTATAACATATCCCCTGATCGACAATAACAAAGTCCCTGGTGGAGTATAACAAAGTCCCCTGGTCGAGTATAACAAAGTTTTCTAATCGAGTATAACAAAGGCCTCTGGTCAAGTATAACAAAGGCCCCTGGTCAAGTATAACAAAGGCCCCTCATAGAGTATAACAAAGCCTCCTCATAGAGTATAACAAAGTCTCCTGATCGAGTATAACAAAGCCTCCTGAGTGAGTATAACAAAGTCCCCTGATCGAGTATAACAAAGCCCACTGCTTGAGTATAAGTAAGTCCCCTGATCGAGTAGAACAAAGTCCCCTGATTGAGTATAACAAAGGCCCGTAATCGAGTCTAAAAAAGGCCCCTAATCGAGTATAACAAAGTCCCCTGATCTAGTATAAATAAGGCCCCTCATCGAGTATAACAAAGGCCCCTCATCGAGTATAACAAAGTCCATTGGTCAAGTATAAAAAAGTCCCTAGGTCGAGTATAACAAAGTACCCAGGTCGCGTAAGGCAAAGTCACCTGATCGAGTATAACAAAGCCTCCTCATCGAGTATAACAAAGTCCCCTGATCGAGTATAACACAGCCCCCTGCTCAAGTATAAGAAAGTCCCCTGATCGAGTATAACAAAATCCCCTGATCGAGTAAAACAAAGGCCCCTGATCGAGTCCAAAAAAGGCCCCTCATCGAGTATAACAGAGTCCACTGATCTAGTATAACAAAGGCCCCCGATCGAGTTTAACAAATTCCCCTTATCGAGTATAACAAAGTTACCTTATCGAGTATAACAAAGTCCGGTGATCGAGTATAACAAAGGCCCCTGGTTGAGTATAACAAAGTCCCCTGATCGAGTATAACAAAAGTCCCTTCATCGAGTATAACAAAGTGTTCTGGTCGAGTATAATAAAGTTTTCTAATCGAGTATAACAAAGGCCCCTGGTCGAGTATAACAAAGTCCTCTGGGCGAGTATAAGAAAGTCCTCTGATCGAGTATAACAATGGCCCCTCATCGAGTACAACAAAGTCGATTGGTCAAGTATAAAACAGGCCCCTGGTCGAGTATAGCAAAGTCCTCTGATCGAGTATAACAAAGCCTCCGGATCGAGTATAACAAAGTCCCCTGATCGAGTATAACAAAGCCCCCTGCTCGAGTATACGAAAGTCCCCTGATCGAGTATAACAAAGCCTCCTGAGCGAGTATAACAAAGTCCCCTGATCGAGTGTAACAAAGTCTCCTGGAACAGTATAACAAAGTCCCCAGATCGAGCATAACAAAGTCCCCTGATCGATTACAACAAAGTCCACTGGTCGAGTATAACAAAGGGCCCTGATCGAGTAAGACAAAGTCCTCTGTTCGAGTATAACACATCCCCTGATCGAGTATAACAAAGTCCCCTGGTCGAGTATAACTAAGTCCCCTGTTCGAGTCTAACAAATTCCCCTTATCGAGTATAACAAAGTTACCTTATCGAGTATAACAAAGTCCGGTGATCGAGTATAACAAAAGCCCCTGGTCGAGTATAACAAAGTCCCCTGATCAAGTATAACAAAAGTCCCTTCATCGAGTATAACAAAGTGTTCTGGTCGAGTATAATAAAGTTTTCTAATCGAGTATAACAAATCGAGTATAACAAAGTCCTCTGGGCGAGTATAAGAAAGTCCTCTGATCGAGTATAACAATGGCCCCTCATCGAGTACAACAAAGTCGATTGGTCAAGTATAAAACAGACCCCTGGTCGAGTATAGCAAAGTCCCCTGATCGAGTATAACAAAGCCGCCGGATCGAGTATACGAAAGTCCCCTGATCGAGTATAACAAAGCCTCCTGAGCGAGTATAACAAAGTCCCCTGATCGAGTGTAACAAAGTCTCCTGGCCCAGTATAACAAAGTCCCCAGATCGAGCATAACAAAGTCCCCTGATCGATTACAACAAAGTCCCCTGGTCGAGTATAACAAAGGGCCCTGATCGAGTAAGACAAAGTCCCCTCTTCGAGTATAACACATCCCCTGATCGAGTATAACAAAGTCTCCTGGCCCAGTATATCAAAGTCCCCAGATCGAGCATAACAAAGTCCTATGATCGATTATAACAAAGTCCCCTGACCGAGTATAACAAAGGCCTCTGGTCGAGTATAACAAAGTCCCCTGGTCGAGAATAACAAAGTCCCCTGATATTAGTATATCAAAGTCCTCTGGTCGAGTATAAAAAAGTCCCCTGATCGAGTATAACAAAGTCCCCTGGTCGAGTATAACAAAGTCCCCTGATCGAGTATAACAAAGGCCCCACATCGAGTATAACAAAAGCCCCTCATTGAGTATAGCATCGTCCATTGGTCATATATAGGAAAGTCCACTGATCGAGAATGACAAAGTCCCCTGATTAATTATAAAAAAGTCCCCTGGTCGAATATAACAAAGTTCCCTGATCGAGTATAACAAAGTCCCCTGGTCGAGTATAAGAAAGCCACCTCATCGAGTATAACAAAGGCCCCTAATCGAGTAAAACAAAGTCCCCTGATATAGTATAACAAAGTCCCCTGATCGAGTATAACAAAGTCCTCTGGTTGAGTATAACAAAGTCCCCTGATCGGGTATAACATATCCCCTTGATCGAGTATAACAAAGTACTCTGGTCGAGTATAAAAACGTCCCCTGATCGAGTATAACAATGGCCCCTCATCGAGTACAACAAAGTCGATTGGTCAAGTATAAAACAGACCCCTGGTCGAGTATAGCAAAGTCCCCTGATCGAGTATAACAAAGCCCCCTGCTCGAGTATACGAAAGTCCCCTGATCGAGTATAACAAAGCCTCCTGAGCGAGTATAACAAAGTCCCCTGATCGAGTATAACAAAGTCTCCTGGCCCAGTATAACAAAGTCCCCAGATCGAGCATAACAAACTCCCCTGATCGATTACAACAAAGTCCCCTGGTCGAGTATAACAAAGGGCCCTGATCGAGTAAGACAAAGTCCCCTGTTCGAGTATAACGAAGTCCCCTGATCCTAGTATAACAAAGCCCACTAGACGAGTATAACAAAGTCCCCTGAACCGAGTATAACAAAGTCCCCTGATCGAGTATAATAAAGTCTCCTGGCCCAGTATAACAAAGTCCCCAGATCGAGCATAACAAAGTCCCCTGATCGATTACAACAAAGTCTCCTGGTCGAGTATAACAAAGTTTTCTTATCGAGTATAACAAAGGCCCCTGGTCAAGTATAACAAAGGCCCCTCATAGAGTATAACAATGCCTCCTCATAGAGTATAACAAAGTCTCCTGATCGATATAACAAAGCCTCCTGAGCGAGTATAACAAAGTCCCCTGATCGAGTATAACAAAGCCCACTGCTTGAGTATAAGTAAGTTCCCTGATCGAGTATCACAAAGTCCCCTGAATGAGTATAACAAAGGCCCGTAATCGAGTCTAAAAAAGGCCCCTAATCGAGTATAACAAAGTCCCCTGATCTAGTATAAATAAGGCCCCTCATCGAGTATAACAAAGGCCCCTCATCGAGTATAACAAAGTCCATTGGTCAAGTATAAAAAGTCCCTAGGTCGAGTATAACAAAGTCCCCTGGTCGAGTAAGGCAAAGTCACCTGATCGAGTATAACAAGGCCTCCTCATCGAGTATAACAAAGTCCCCTGATCGAGTATAAAAATGTCCCCTGATCGAGTATAAGAAAGTCCCATAATCGAGTATAACAAAATCCCCTGATCGAGTTAAACAAAGGCCCCTGATCGAGTCCAAAAAAGGCCCCTCATCGAGTATAACAGAGTCCACTGATCTAGTATAACAAAGGCCCCCGATCGAGTTTAACAAAGCCGCCTAATCGAGTATAACAAAGTCCCCTGGTCGAGTATAACTAAGTCCTTTGTTCGAGTGTAACAAATTCCCCTTATCGAGTATAAGAAAGTTACCTTATCGAGTATTACAAAGTCCGGCGATCGAGTATAACAAAGGCCCCTGGTCGAGTATAACAAAGTCCCCTGATCGAGTATAACAAAAGTCCCTTCATCGAGTATAACAAAGTGTTCTGGTCGAGTATAATAAAGTTTTCTAATCGAGTATAACAAAGGCCCCTGGTCGAGTATAACAAAGTCCTCTGGGCGAGTATAAGAAAGTCCTCTGATCGAGTATAACAAAAGTCCCCTGATCGAGTATAACAAATTAAACTTATCGAGTATAACAAAGTCCCCTGATCGAGTATAACAAAGTCCCCTGATCGAGTATAACAAAGCCCCCTGGACGAGTATTACAAAGTTTCCTAATCGAGTATAACAAAGTCCCCTGATCGAGTAAAACAAAGGCCCCTGGTCCAGTATAACAAAGTCCCCTGATCGAGTATAACACATCCCCTGATCGAGTATAACAAAGTCTCCTGGCGAACTATAACAAAGTCCCTAGATCGAGCATAACAAAGTCCCCTGATCGATTATAACAAAGTCCCCTGACGGAGTATAACAAAGGCCTCTGGTCGAGTATAACAAAGTCCCCTGGACGAGAATAACAAAGTCCCTGATCGAGTATAACAAAGTCCACTGATCGAGTATAACAAAGCCCCCGGGTCCAGTATAACAAAGTCCCCTGATCGAGTATAACATATCCCCTGTTCGAGTATAACAAGGTCTCCTGGCCTAGTATAACAACGTTCCCAGGTCGAGCATAACAAAGTCCCCTGATCGATTACAACAGAGTCCCCTGGTCGAGTATAACAAAGGTCCCTGATCGAGTAAGACAAAGTCCCCTGATCGAGTATAACAAAGTCCCCTCATCCTAGTATAACAAAGCCCACTAGACAAATACAACAAAGTCCCCTGAACCGAGTATAACAAAGTCCCCTGATCGAGTATAACTAAGTCCCCTGGTCCAGTATAACAAAGTCCCCTGATCGAGTATAACAAAGTCCCCTGATCGATTATAACAAAGTCCCCTGGTCGAGTATAACAAAGGGCCCTGATCGAGCAAGACAAAGTCCCCTGATCCTAGTATAACAAAGCCCACTGGACAAGTATACGAAAGTCCCCTGAACCGAGTACAACAAAGTCCCCTGATCGAGTATAACATATCCCCTGATCGAGTATAACAAAGTCCTCTGATCGAGTATAACAAAGTCCCCTGATCGAGTATAAGAAAGTCCCCTAATCAAGTATAACAAAGTCACCTGATCGAGTAAAACCTATCCCCTGATCGAGTATATCAATGTCCTCCTGTCGAATATAACAAAGTCCACTGATCGAGTATAACAAAGTCCCCTGGTCCAGTATAACAAAGTACTCAGATCGAGTATAACAAAGGCCCCTCGTCGAGTATAACAAATTCCCCTTATCGAGTATAACAAAGTCCCCTTAACGAGTATAACAAAGTCCGGTGATCGAGTATAACAAAGGCCCCTTGTCGAGTATAACAAAGTCCCCTGATCGAGTATAACAAAAGTCCCCTGATCGAGTATAAAAAAGTCCCATGGTCCAGTATAACAAAGTCCGCTGATCGAGTATAAAAAAGTCCCCTGGCCCAGTATAATAAAGTCCGCATATCGAGCATAACAAAGTCCCCTGATCGATTATAACAAAGCCCCCTGGACGAGTATAACAAAGTCCCCTGGACGAGTATAACAAAGTCCCCTGACCGAGTATAACAAAGTCCCTGATCGAGTATAACAAAGTCTCCTGGACCAGTATAACAAAGTCCCCTTATCGAGTATAACAAAAGTCCCCTGATCGAGTATAACAAAGTCCCCTGATTGAGTATACCAAAGTCCCCTGATCGAGTATAACAAGGTCCTCTGGGTGAGTATAACAAAGTCCCCTGATCGAGTATAACATATCCCCTGATCGAGTAAAACAAAGTCCTCTGGTCGAGTATAAAAAAGTCCCCTTCTCGAGTATACAAAGTCTCTAGATCGAGTATAACAAAGGCCCCTCATCGAGTATAACAAAGCTCATTGGTCAAGTATAAAAAAGTCCCGTGGTCGAGTATACAAAGTCCCCTTATCGAGTTTAACAAAGTCCCCTGATCGAGTATAACAAAGTCCCCTGGTCGAGTATAACAAAGTCCCCTGTTCCAGTAAAACAAAGTCCCCTGATCGAGTATAACATATCCCCTGCTCGAGTATAACAACGTCTCCTGGCCCAGTATAACAAAGTCCCCAGATCGAGCATAACAAAGTCCCCTGATCGATTATAACAAAGTCCCCTGGTCGAGTATAGCAAAGGGCCCTGATCGAGTAAGACAAAGTCCCCTGATCGAATATAACAAAGTCCCCTGACCGAGTATAACAAAGCCCCCTGGACGAGTATAACAAAGTCCCCTGACCGAGTATAACAAAGTCCCTAATCGAGTATAACAAAGTCCCCTGGTCCAGTATAACAAAGGCCTCTGGGCGAGTATAACAAAGTCCCTTGGTCGAGAATAACAAAGTCCCCTGATCCTAGTATAACAAAGCCCCCTGGATGAGTATAACAAAGTCCCCTGATCGAGTATAACAAAGTCTCCTAATCGTGTATAACAAAGTCCCCTGGTCCAGTATAACAAAGTCCCAGATCGAGCATAACAAAGTCCTCTGATCGAGTATAACAAAGTCCCCTGGTCGAGTATAACATATCCCCTAATCGAGTATAACAAAGTCCTCTGATCGAGTATACCAAAGTCCCCTGATCGCGTATAACAAAGTCCCCTAATCAAGTATAACAAAGTCCCCAGATCGAGTATAACAAAGTCCCCTGATCGAGTATAACAAATTCCCCTTATCGAATATAACAAAGTCCCTTGATCGAGTATATCAAAATCTCCTGGTCGAGTATAACAAAGTTTTCTAATCGAGTATAACAAAGTCTTCTGATCGAGTATAACAAAGTCCCCTTATCGAGTATAACAAATTCCCCTAATCGAATATAACAAAGTCCCTTGATCGAGTATAACAAAATCCCCTGGTCGAGTATAACAAAGTTTTCTAATCGAGTATAACAAAGTCCTCTCATCGAGTATAACAAAGTCCCCTGATCGAGTATAACAAAGTCCAGTAATCAAGTATAACAAAGTCCGCTGATCGAGTGTAATAAAGTCCTCTGGTCGAGTATAACAAAGTCCCCTGATCGAGTATAACAAAGTCCCCTGGTCGAGTACAACAAGGTCCCCCACATCATTTATAACAAAACCCCCTCATCGAGTATAGCAAAGTCCATTGGTCAAATATAGGAAAGTCAACTGATCGAGTATGACAAAGTTCCCTGATTAATTATAAAAAAGTTCCCTGGTCGAGTATATCAATGTTCCCTGATCGAGTATAACAAAGACCACTGGTCAAGTATAACAAAGCCCCCTCATCGAGTATAACAAAGGCCCCTAATCGAGTATAACAAAGTCCCCTGATTGACTATAACATATCCCCTGATCGAGTATAAGAAAGTCACCTAATCGAGTATAACAAAGCCTCCTAATCGAGTATAACAAAGTCCCCTGATCGAATAAAAGAAAGCCCCCTGCTCGAGTATAAGAAAGTCCCCTGATCGAGTATAAGAAAGTCCGTAGATCGAGTATAACAACGGCCCCTCATCGAGTATAACAAAGTCCATTGGTCAAGTATAAAAAAGTCCCCTGGTCAGTATAACAAAGTCCCCTGATCGAGTATAACAAAGTCCCCTGATCGAGTATAGCAAAGTCCCCTGATCGAGTATAACAAAGCCTCCTGATCGAGTATAACAAAGTCCCCTGATCGAGTATAACAAAGCCCCCTGCTCGAGTATAAGAAAGTCTCCTCATCGAGTATAACAAAGTCCCCTTCTCGAGCATAACAAAGTCCCTAGATCGAGTATAACAAAGGCCCCTCATCGAGTACAACAAAGTCCATTGGTCAAGTATAAAAAAGTCCCCTGGTCGAGTATAACAAAGTCACCTGATCGAGTATAACAAAGTCCCCTGATCGAGTATAACAAAACCTCCTGATCGAGTATAACAAAGTCCCCTGATCGAGTATTAAAAGCCCCCTGCTCGAGTATAAGAAAGTCCCTTGATCGAGTATAACAAAGTCCCCTGATCGAGTATAACAAAGTCCCCTGGTCGAGTATAACAAAGGCCCCTCATCGATTATAACAAAGTCCATTGGTCAAGTATAAAAAAGTCCCCTGGTCGAGTATAACAAAGCCCCCTCATCGAGTATAACAAAGGCCCCTAATCCAGTATAACAAAGTCCCTGATTGAGTATAACAAAGTCCCCTGATCGAGTATAACAAAGTCCTCTGGTTGAGTATAACAAAGTTCCCTGATCGAGTATAACATATCCCCTGATCGAGTATAACAAAGTCCTCTGGTCGAGTATAAAAAAGTCCCCTGATCGAGTATAACAAAGTCCCCTTCTCAAGTATAACAAAGTCCCTAGATCGAGCATAACAAAGACCCCTCATCGAGAATAACAAAGTCCATTGGTCAAGTATAAAAAAGTCCCCTGGTCGTGTATAACAAAGTTCCCTGATCGAGTATAACAAAGTCCCCTGGTCGAGTATAGCAAAGTCCCCTGATCGAGTATAACAAAGCCTCTTGATCGAATATAACAAAGTCCCCTGGTCCAGTATAACAAAGTCCCCTGACCGAGAATAACATATCCCCTGCTTGAGCATAACAACGTCTCCTGGCCCAGTATAACAAAGTCCCCAGATCGAGCATAACAAAGTCCCCTTATCGATTATAACATAGTCCCTGACCGAGTATAACAAAGGCCTCTGGTCGAGTATAACAAAGTCCCCGGGTCGAGAATAACAAAGTCCCCTGATACTAGTATAACAAAGTCCCCTGATCGAGTATAAAAAAGTCCCCTGGCCCAGTATATCAAAGTCCCCATATCGAGCATAACAAAGTCCCCTCATCGATTATAACAAAGTCCCCTGGTCCAGTAAAACATTGCCCCCTGATCGATTATAACAAAGTCCCCTGGTCCAGTATAACAAAGTCCCCTGATCGAGTATAACATATCTACCTAATCGAGTATAACAAAGTCCCCTGATCCAGTACAACAAAGTCCCCTGGTCCAGTAAAACAAAGCCTCCTGATCGATGATAACAAAGTCCCCTGGTCCAGTATAACAAAGTCCCCTGATCGAGTATAACATATCCACCTGATCGAATATAACAAATTCCCTTGACCCAGTATTACAAAGGCCTCTGAGCGAGTATAACAAAGTCCTCTGATCGAGTATAACAAAGACCCCTGATCGAGTATAACAAAGTCCCCTGGTCGAGTATAACAAAGGGCCCTGATCGAGCAAGACAAAGTCCCCTGATCGAGTAAAACAAAGTCCCCTGATCCTAGTATAACAAAGGCCACTGGACAAGTATACCAAAGTCCCCTGAACCGAGTACAACAAAGTCCCCTGATCGAGTATAACATATCCCCTGATCGAGTATTACAAAGTCCTCTGATCGAGTATAACAAAGTCCCCTGATCGAGTATAACAAAGTCCCCTAATCAAGTATAACAAAGTCACCTGATCGAGTAAAACCTATCCCCTGATCGAGTATAACAATGTCCTCTGGTCGAATATAACAAAGTCCACTGATCGAGTATAACAAAGTCCCCTGGTCCAGTATAACAAAGTACTCAGATCGAGTATAACAAAGGCCCCTCATCGAATTAACAAATTCCCCTTATCGAGTATAACAAAGTCCCCTTAACGAGTATAACAAAGTCCGGTGATCGAGTACAACAAAGGCCCCTTGTCGAGTATAACAAAGTCCCCTGATCGAGTATAACAAAAGTCCCCTGATCGTGTATAAAAGAGTCCCATGGTCCAGTATAACAAAGTCCGCTGATCGAGTATAAAAAAGTCCCCTGGCCCAGTATAATAAAGTCCGCATATCGAGCATAACAAAGTCCCCTGATCGATTATAACAAAGTCCCCTGGACGAGTATAGAAAAGGGCCCTGATCGAATAGGACAAAGTCCCCTGATCGAGTATAACAATGTCCCCTGACCGAGTATAACAAAGCCCCCTGGACGAGTATAACAAAGTCCCCTGACCGAGTATAACAAAGTCCCTGATCGAGCATAACAAAGTCCCCTGGACCAGTATAACAAAGTCCCCTGATCGAGTATAACAAAAGTCTCCTGATCGAGTATAACAAAGTACCCTGATTGAGTATACCAAAGTCCCGTGATCGAGTATAACAAGGTCCTCTGGGTGAGTATAACAAAGTCCCCTGATCGAGTATAACATATCCCCTGATCGAGTAAAACAAAGTCCTCTGGTCGAGTATAAAAAAGTCCCCTTCTCGAGAATAACAAAGTCTCTAGATCGAGTATAACAAAGGCCCCTCATCGAGTATAACAAAGTCCATTGGTCAAGTATAAAAAAGTCCCGTAGTCGAGTATACAAAGTCCCCTTATCGAGTTTAACAAAGTCCCCTGGTCGAGTATAGCAAAGTCCCCTGATCGAGTATAACAAAGCCTCCTGATCGAGTATAACAAAGTCCCCTGGTCCAGTATAACAAAGTCCCCTGGTCCAGTATAACAAAGTCCCCTGATCGAGTATAACATATCCCCTGCTCGAGTATAACAACGTCTCCTGGCCTAGTATAACAAAGTCCCCAGATCGAGCATAACAAAGTCACCTGATCGATTATAACAAAGTCCCCTGGTCGAGTATAGCAAAGGGCCCTGATCGAGTAAGACAAAGTCCCCTGATCGAATATAACAAAGTCCCCTGACCGAGTATAACAAAGCCCCTGACCGAGTATAACAAAGTCCCTGATCGAGTATAACAAAGTCCCCTGGTCCAATATAACAAAGGCCTCTGGGCGAGTATAACAAAGTCCCTTGGTCGAGAATAACAAAGTCCCCTGATCCTAGTATAACAAAGTCCCCTGGACGAGTATAACAAAGTCCCCTGATCGAGTATAACAAAGTCTCCTGATCGAGTATAACAAAGTCCCCTGGTCCAGTATAACAAAGTTCC
>NW_024710851.1:0-13627 GCF_018991925.1 Homarus americanus | reverse complement strand
AGCAGATTGGGACTCTGAAAAAGTGTGTCGAAGAAATGAAAATTAACGGACCTACTGTTAGGGGAGAGGAGGAACACCAGGAACGGCTCCAGCGCAGGAACAATGTAATAGTTTTTGGAGTCCCAGAGAGCCAGGCAGAGGGAACTGTGAGTAAGGAAACACACGACAAGGTGCTGTTTCAAAATATTTGCACAGAGGTTCTGAAGATTCCAGCAACCCCTCAGGATGTGAGGAGACTGGGACAAAAGCAGGGGGTTAAGCCTCGCCCCCTCAGGATCACACTAGGGAGTGAGGAGGAAAAATGGCAAGTTATCCGGCAGGCAAAAAACTTAGCAAGGAGCGAGGCATTTCGAGATGTATTTATTCACCCAGACCGCACGGTAATGCAGAGGGAACAGCACAAGAAGCTCCTGCTGGACTTGAAGCAGAAGAGGGAGGAGTCGAGAAGGAACGGGGACAGGTGCACATGGGTTATACTCAGGGGGAGGGTAGTGGAAACAAGTGTGCCGACACAGGGCCAGGGGGCAGCAGTGCACCCTCCACCCACTCAACCCCCCACCCGGGAGGCGGCACCAGCTCAGCCTACCGGACAGGAGGGAACGAGCGCCGTGTAAACAATGAAATTTTTAACCACACCCTGCAAAATACAGTGTACTTAGCAAATGCTGCAGCTTCTGAGAATGTGGGTGGAGCGGGTTTATTACTAAGAGCAGAGACGTTACCGAGAACAAATTCTGGCTTGAATGTCATGTACACTAATACCGACACGTTCCTGGATAAGAGGGAGGAGTTTGAAACACTACTAAGAGTACACCAACCAGATATTGTAGGAGTTGTAGAACTGTTGTACAAGAACAGGAGAATCGACCCAGAGGAATGTGAGTTCAGTATTGCTGGATATGACTCATTTACGAACCTAACTCAAGAATCCTGCAGGAGGGGTGTGGTTATCTACGCTAGGCAAGACCTTAGAGCCAGCCAGGCGAGGGTACAGGGAGAGGATGTCTTTGAAGAGTCCAAGTGGTGTAAAATTAAATTAAAGGGAGGGGACTTACTTATCGTCGGGTGTATCTACAGATCCCCGAACTGTGGCCCACTAAATCAAAGGAACTTAAGAACCTTAATAAACAATGCGGCGATGCTCAACCCCAGCCACCTCCTTATCATGGGGGACTTTAACTATGGCGACATCGACTGGAGAAACGAGTCAACCCCGAATGACTTGAATAATCCTGCTACTCTTTTTGTAGAAACTCTGAGAGATAATTTTCTGCTCCAACATGTGAGAGACCCGACACATTACAGAGGGGAGCAAACACCCAAGCCACTTGACCTCATCATAACAAACGAGGAGGGTATGGTGGCCAAACTGGAACACCTTGCCCCAGTTGGCACCAGTCACCATACAGTGTTGTCATTCAGATTTAACTGTTACCTAGTTCAAGATAAGGCCAGGCCAAGGTGCAAATATTACAAGGGAAATTACAATGGGATGAGGGAAGAGATGAGGGGTATCAACTGGCCTGACTTATTAAGGTACAAGAACGCAGACACTACGCTGAATATCATAACTAGTAAAATGACCCATTTGATCGATAAATATATACCCAAGACCAAACCCAGTGCTTCTAGGAATACGAGGGGATCCCTACACATGAACCATGCGGCGGTCGACAAAATTAAGAAGAAAACCCAGAAATTCAAGACGTGGGTTGGGTCAAACGATGAGCAAGACAGGAGGATGTATGCAAGAGCCAGAAACCAAGCAAAGATAGAGTGTAGGAGGGCTGAAAAGGAGTTCCAAAGGCTGGTTGCACGCGAGGTCAAGTCAAACCCAAAGGCGTTTTACCGCTATGCAAAGTCGAAATTGAAAACGCGAGTAGGAGTATCAGACCTGAGGCTTGAAGATGGTAGTTACGCAGATTCTGACCAGGATAAAGCTGAGGCATTGAACAGCTTCTTTTCCTCAGTGTTCACAAGAGAGGATGCAACTAACCTTCCTGCGTTTGAGGACAGACGGTTCGACACAGCACTGACCCACATTGTGTTCACAGAAGAGGGTATTAGAAATAAACTGTCCAGGCTAAAGGTCCATAAGAGTCCTGGACCTGACATGGTGCATCCTAGAGTGCTAAGAGAGCTGTGCAACGAGCTTGCAGAGCCCCTGAAGATTCTGTTTTGTAAATGCCTGGATGAACAAATGGTCCCCAGTGAATGGAAAGTGGCTTATGTGAGTCCTATCTTCAAGAAGGGCGATAGGCACTCCACGAACAACTATAGACCGGTGAGCCTGACCAGCATAATATGTAAAGTACTTGAGAGTATTATCAGAGATGCAGCGATGGAACATCTACTACGAAACAACCTTGTAAAAGATTGCCAACACGGTTTTATGCCGGGGCGCTCTTGCTTGACACAATTGCTCAAGGTATTGGATATTTGGACCCATATTCTAGAACGGGGTGGTAATATCGACAATATTTACCTAGATTTTGCCAAGGCTTTCGACAGTGTACCCCACGAAAGGCTGAAAATCAAACTGGAAGGGTACGGAATTCGGGGAAATGTCCTAGCGTGGATAGAAGACTTTCTACATGACCGCAAGCAATGTGTGGTGATTAATGGCACGAAATCGTCATCTGTACCTGTAACAAGTGGGGTACCGCAGGGTAGTGTATTGGGCCCGCTGTTGTTTGTTTGTTTCATAAATGATATGCCTGACGTTGTACACTCCTCCATACAAATGTTTGCCGATGATGGCCAAGTTATTTCGGGAAATTAAGAACCAAGCGGACTGTGAAGAGCTGCAGAAGGACCTCTGTGGGCTCCAGGAATGGTCGAAGGAATGGCTGCTGAGATTCAATGTCACGAAGTGTAAGAGGATGCACCTGGGGCGTACCAACGGTAAGGAGGCGTACCATATGTCCCAACGGGATGAAGAAAATGTACTAGTTGAGACTGTGTGTGAGAAGGACCTAGGTGTGTATGTTGACAATGAGCTGAAGTTCTCGGGCCATTGTGAGAAGAAGGTAAATCAGGCAAATAAATTATTGGGTCTTATAAGAAGGTCGTTCAGATATCTAGACGGTCCGTCCCTCGTGACGATCTTCAGGAGTGAAGTGCTTCCCCATCTGGAGTACTGTCACCCCATCTGGTCCCCGAGATATGCTAGGGACTGTCAGTTGGTTGAAAATGTTCAAAGGAGGGCCACCAAGCTGGTGCCTGCACTTCGGCATCTCAGCTACCCTGCGAGATTGGAGCGCCTGAACTTGCCTAGCTTATACTACAGACGGGCAAGGGGGGACCTAGTTGAGGTTTATAAGCATCTCAGGGGGCACTACTCAGTTGAGTGTCCTTACTTGGAGCTGGCGGACGCTCGCCCCACAAGGGGTCACAGCTCAAGATTGAAGAAGCCGCAAGTCCGGAAAACCGTGAGGGCAAACTTTTTCGGAGTGAGGGTTGTAAACTCTTGGAACAATCTACCAGAGAGTGTTGTGACGGCACCGAGTGTGAGCTCTTTCAAGAGAAGACTTGACCAACACTGGAGCGGGTTCAGGTACATTCAGGAGCCGGTGCATGCCCAGTATTTGCCAACAGTGCGTGACAGAGACGTGACGATCGCCCGGGCGGCTAGCGAGCCGACCTTTTGGTGAAGAATATAAAGGAAAAGAGACGTGACCGATCGCCCAAGCGGCTAACAAGCCGATCAGTGGCGAAGAGGATAAAAGTAAAAAAAGTATACCCTAGATCACGCCAAGACCTACAGTGATTTACTTGCATATATATATATATATATATATATATATATATATATATATATATATACACAAAGAAAATTCCCCACTTAACGCGGTCAATTGAACCCAGAGGGTCCCGCGTTAAGTGAAAACCGCGTTAAGTGAATAACAGAACATATGGGATTAATTCCAATAGAACCCAGCCCGACCCCCAAACTCCACTTTTTGACGACAAATAACTATGTTGTAGTAAAAATTCTATCTTAACTTTATGGTGGCATGAAAAACAAGTCATATAAAAGAGGTTAGGTTAGGAAAGATAAAGGTTAACATAGGAAAAATAAAGAATAGGTTAAAAACGAAAATTTTTGAGGAACACTCACGGTAGTAGAAGAGATGGGTCGGCATACGGGGATGGAGGCTGGTTCCGAGGCAGAGGGCAGATTACTGCCCCTCAGGTGAATCACCATTACTAGGTGAATCACCATTACTAGGTGAATCAATATCACTGTCACTTACAGTTGTTATGGCTTCCCTGACAAATCCCTCAAAATCAACTTCACTATCACTATCACTGGCTTGGGCTGGCTGTGGTGGGTTGCGGGCGAAGAACTCGGTTATGCTTTGCTGACGGCTGGCTTTGATGTTGTCATGATACACCGTGATGTACGGCTCCATAGCCTGCACCAGTCGGGTATGGAAGGCGTCATGGCGTTCATCGTCAGTGTCGCGGGAAACGATGGACTTAATTTTTTCTGTTAACTCTATGAGACACTTAATATCACTATGACTTAAACTAGGTTCTTCGGAGAATGACGCACCTTCTTCCTCCTCTTCACTGGCGGGTTCTTCTTCCAACATCTCGTCGGCAGTCACTTCAGGATCTCTGATCACCTCCATGATGTCTTCGTTGGTGGTCTCGGAGAAGCCTTCAGCTGTAATACTGAGCGCAGCTTCTCTGGCAAGGTCCACTGCTACTGCAACAGTCTGAACCTGACCAGTCACAGGCTCACTCCTCCTCTCACCTGGTATGCCATGCAACACATGTCTCCATGCGTGACGAATCGTAGCAATAGACAGCAGATTCCATGCCTCCACCAAGAAGTCTACAGCTTGTTTGACGTTAAACTTCTTCCAAAATTGTTTGACGAGAAGTTCTTGAGTCGCCGCCTCTTGTTCCTTGTCCTCGTCGCTTTTACTCTCGCTGTCGGTGTCACCCAGCTTACGCAACTCATCCTTGGTGTTGGTAGAGTTGTTCAGGAGCTTGAATTTCTTTGCCGAGTATGCAGCTTTAACATTGCAGATTAACTCCTGGTCCATGGGCTGGATTAATGACGTAGTATTGGGAGGAAGGAAGACCACTTTTACGTTGGGGTGACGATCCATAAGTAGGGGCGAGTGTCCAGGTGCGTTGTCAAGGAGCAACAAAATATTGAAAGGAACATTCTGTTGCTCGCAGAATTTCTGCACGTCAGGAACAAAACAGTTGTCAAACCAGAAGAGGGACAGAGAAGAGGACATCCACGCCTTACGTGCGGTTAGCCAGTGGACATTAAGCTTGTTCATGTCCATATTCTTGTAGGCGTGCGGCTTGCGGGCTTTGTGAATCACCGATAACTTTGGTTTACAGGTACCGGAGGCATTGGTGGTAAACAGGACGGTGATGTGTTCCTTCTGCATCTTCCGGCCCCTTACCTTGCTCGCAGACTGGACAACGAAGGTCTTGGAAGGTAACTTTTTCCAGAAAAGACCAGATTCGTCCATGTTAAACACCTGGTCGTCACTGTACTGTCCTTCCTCCATAATCTCACGTAAAAACGGAGGAAAATCATTGCCGCAGACGTCAAGACTCTCGCTTCTCACCACAAACGCCAGCGGTGCCGTTCAGCGGGAAGCATTGAAGGGTTTGGGCTCTGCAATTCCCAGTTTACGTGTCACTGCTGCGTATAGCTCACGTGCGTACTCCTGCACTGAGCGCGTGTCCACCGCCATGTTGCGTCGCGCCTGACGCACCAAATAACTCACCAGCAAAGTTTCCACTTTTGCCAGCACCATGTTCTGGCAATACCTGATAGATGAAGCACCTGCAGACTTTGTGATCTTCATGTGCTCCTTTATCTTGGCTGCATCCTTCTTTATTGTACGAATCGTAGATTCGTTGACGCCATGCTGGCGCGCGAGATCAACTTGGCGTCTTCCTTTCTCCAAATCTTGAACAATTTGGTACTTCAGCTCGTAGCTTAATGAACGTCGTGTCTTCTTTGGTTTAGTGCCGCTGGGTCCAGGTATGGAAAGGTTTCTCTCTGGGGGTGGTGGTCCGGCGGAAGCCATTTTACGGAACAATGGATGCGCGTTAACCCGGCGTGGCCTTGAGGGATGAAACTGCCGCGGCTAGGTCAAGCGTCGTCTCTCCTCCCTCCCTCCCTCCCCGGGGTAGTCACGTCATAATACTTTAAGCCAATTACAGCTAGCAGCAGAGGGGGGTAGGGCTGCATGGCCAATCACAGTCCGAGACGTCATATGACGTCAGTGATAACGCAACAAAGACACACACTGCGCAACCTTACCGCGCCGCTTACCCAAGCGGAGGGAGGAGGAGGGAGAGGCAGGCAGGAGGGCGGGTGGCGCGTGGTCAAAATCTAAAAATAGCATCCGAGCCGGACACTCACCGCGTTGCTGTGGAAAAACCCGCGTTAAGTGAAAGTTCAGCTTTGGCAAGGCACCGCGTATATGATAAAACGCTATGAAAGCACATGTGGGTAACATTGTATATATATATATATATATATATATATATATATATATATATATATATATATATATATATATATATATATATATATGTATATATATATATATATATATATATATATGTATATATATATATATATATATATATATATATATATATATATATATATATATATATGCAAGTAAATCACTGTAGGTGTATGGATCTAGGTATATGCTGATAACCACAAGGAAAGAAGAAACACTGTCTCTCAAGCCTTGTATATATATATATATATATATATATATATATATATATATATATATATATATATATATATATATATATATATATATATATATATATATATATATATATATTTCATGTAAATCCACAATGAAAACGTGGATAAGATAAATCTTGATAAAATCACACGGGAAAATGGAAACAACGGAGTACCTTAGCTTTCGTCTTTATTCAAGACATCTTCAGAGGCAACTGGATTACATGGACAAGAGAGGCTTAAATATACAGGGTGACCTAAAAACATGAGGTCAGGTCAAAATGATGACATCCACTAATCCCACACCAACACACACGTAGAGGAGCTTAAGAGAAGGGTGGTGACGTGACTAGCAGGTCAGGTCAGAAAAAGGGACCCACAAAATAACTATCATACATCAAGATCAAAGGTTTTCAAAGCATTTTTAACCTTGGGCCACTGACAAATAAATTTATGTAACATATCAGTTTTGAACTGACCATCACTAAGGTTTATTGATTTTAATTCCTTAATCAAACTAGCTTCAACCAGAAGTCTTTCTGTGACACAAGATGATTTGAATACTTCTAAGCTTTTTTCCCAAGCAATGGGGTGATTATTATACCTAACATGAACGAACAAGGCACTGCTTTCAGATGCAGTTCTGATATTATACTTATGTTGTTTGATTCTGAGCTGCAGTGTTTTTCCTGTCTGACCTACATAATTACAATTACATTTGCCACATGGAATACAATAAACACTTCCATTTACATTCAAACTTGGGCTATTCCTTATTAACATATTGGTAATGGTTGAGTCATACTTGAAAACAACATTAATATTTAGAAGCTTGAGGGACCGAACTAACGGGACAAATTGAAACACGACGTTCCTTAAGCTACGAGGTGAAGTATATTATCATCCAAGAGTTGGAGAAAGGAACAAGGCAGGTTGATTTGGCGCGCCAGCATGGCGTGAACGAATCTACGATCCAGACTATAAAGAAGGATTCAGCCAAGATAAAGGAGCACATGAAGATCACAAAGTCTACAGGTGCTTCTATGATCAAGTATTTTCACAACCAGGTGCTTCTCAAGACAGAAAAATTACTTGTTGCGTCAGGCGCGACGGAACATGGCGGTCGACACGCGCTCTGTGAAGGACTACGCACGTGAACTGTACATGGCAGTGGCACGAAAGCTGGGAACTTCAGAGCCCAAACCCTTTACTGCTTCCTCTGGGTGGTTTCAGAGGTTTAAGATCCGGAACAAGATCACCAATATAAACATTGGTGGTGAATAAGCGAGTGCTGATCGTGCTGCGGCTCGGGAATTTCCTCCGTTTTTACGTGAGATTATGGAGGAAGGAGAGTACAGTGACGACCAGGTGTTTAACATGGACGAATCTGGTCTTTTCTGGAAAAAACTACCTTCCAAGTCCTTCGTTGTGAAGAATGCCAGCAGGATTCGGGGCCGGAAAATGCAGAAGGAACGCATCACCGTCCTGTTTACCACCAATGCCTCCGGTACCTGAAAGCTCAAGTTATCGGTGATCCACACAGCCCGCAAGCCGCACGCCTACAAGAGCATGGACATGACCAAGCTAAATGTCCACTGGCTGACCGCACGTAAGGCATGGATGTTCTCTACATTGTCCCTCTCCTGGTTTGATGACTGTTTTGTTCCCGATGTAAAGAAATTCTGTGAGCGACAGAATGTCCCATTTAATATTTTGTTGCTGCTGGACAACGCACCAGGACACTCGCCCCTACTGTTAGATCGTCACCCCAACGTAAAAGTGGTCTTCCTTCCTCCCAACACTACGTCTATATTACAGCCCATGGACCAGGAGTTGATTTGCAATGTGAAAGCTGCATTCTCAACAAAAAAATTCCAGCTCCTGAACGACTACACCAACACCAGGGAAGAGTTGCGTAACCTGAGTGACACCACCACCGATAGCAAGAGCGACGAAGATGAGGAACAACAGTTAGAACAGCAAAAAATACTCTTCAAACAATTCTGGAAGTATTTAACATCAAGAAAGCTGTGGACATCTTGGTGGAGTCATGGGATCAGCTGTCTATTGCTACAATTCGTCACGCATGGAGACATGTGTTGCATGGAATACCAGGTGAGAGGAGGAGTCAATCTGTGACTGGTGAGGTTCAGAATGTTGCAGTAGCAGTGGACCTTGCCAGAGAAGCTGCGCAGACTGTTACAGTTCCAGGCTTCTCCGAGACCACCAACGACGACATCCTGGAGGTGATCAGAGATCCTGAAGTGACTGCCGACGAGATGTTGGAAGAAGAACACGTCAGTGAGGAGGAAGAAGGTGCGTCAGTCTCCGAAGAACACAATTTAAGTCATAGTGATATTAAGGGTGCCATGGAGTGTGCAGAGAAGATGAAGTCCTTCCTTTCCCGCGACAATGACGATGACCGCTATGAAGTCTTCCATAACCGGCTGGTGCAGGCTATGGAGCCGTACATCAAGGTGTATCACAACAACATCAACGCCAGCCGTCAGCAAAGCATAACAGATTTCTTCACCCGCAACCCACCACAGCCAGCCCAAGCCAGTGATAGTGACAGTGAAGTTGACTTTGAGGGATTTGTCAGGGAAGCCTTGACAACTGTAAGTGACAGTGATGATGATTCACCTAGTAATGGTGATTCACCTGAGGGCCAGTAATCTGCCCTCTGCCTCGGAACCAGCCTCCATCCCCGTATGCCGACCCATCTCTTCTACTACCGTAAGTGTTCCACCTAATTTTTAGTTTTCTAACCTTACCTTTATTTTTCCTATGTTAACCTTTATCTTTCCTAACCTAATCTCTTCTATATTACTTGTTTTTTCATACCATCATAAAGTTAAGATAAAATTTTTACTGCAACATAGTTATGTGTCGTCAAAAAGTGGAGTTTGGGGATCGGCCTGGACTCCATTTCAATTAATCCCATATGTTATGTTGTTCACTTTACGCGTTCCTCACTTTCCCCGGTACCCTCCGGGTTACATTAACCACGTAAAGTGAGGGTTAACTGTATATATATATATATATATATATATATATATATATATATATATATATATATATATATATATATATATATATATATATAATTTCTGTTTATACCTGTCTTGTTAGGTTCTGATAGTAACCAAGTAAGTGATTTTCGCCTTTCTTAACTTTTCTATATACTCCTTTCTTTTTCCTGGTAGCTGTCTAAGAGTCTATTATTCATCCATTTTGCTGCTGGTTCCTTTATCGATTCAAATTTTTCTTTAGGATGTGTTTATTTTACATTGTCGCAATAAATTGTTCATAAGTAGCTGCTAAATTAAATTCAAAGGTCTGTCCTAAGTTGACAGTTTCCGGAGGTGTGATTAATCTTTGACCATAGGGTCATCTTAGGGTCTCTCTGCTTGCCAACAGAATTAGCTTCCTCTTCCTAAAATCCGGGATCAAGGCCGAATTTTCCTTCTTCCTGCCATTCCATATTGTTAAAATATATGGCTTTATGATCACTGTTTCCTAGTTCGTCTCCAATCCCAACATCTTTTACTAGATTTTCATTATTACTGAGAACTAAATCGAGGATATTATTTCCTCTAGTGGGCGAGCTTATGAATTGATATAAAAAACTATCTTGTACTACTTCTAGAAAATCTTCAGATTCATTATCGCTAAGTTGATTTTCCCAATCTAAGCCTGAAAAGTTGAAATCGCCTAGAATACATACATTGTTTCTATCAGATGCCTTCTTTATTTCCTCCCATAGCAATTTACCATCGTTCCTACTCAAATTAGGTGGTCTATATATAACACCAATGACTACGGATTCACTGCCCTCACTAATCTCTACCCAAATACTTTCATTGTCGCTATTTGTTTTAATGTTTGATTTATTGCAGCTTTTTAATGACACCCTGATATACACTGCTACACCGCCACCTCTCCTTCCTACTCTGTCAAATTTAAATAGGTTATATCCTGGAATATGAAATTCTGCTAAAAAATGCTTGCTGTTTGAATTTATCCATGTTTCCGTTATTGCAATTATATCTATGTTCTCTTTACTAACAATGGCCCTGAGCTGGTCCATTTTGTTACACAGGCTTCTACTATTAGTATAATAAACACTCAATATATTTCTTCCGTTTCTATCTGTTTTACATTTATTACTTTGATGTTTGTTATTATGACTAACTATATTTTCAGCATTATCTACTTCTGTTTCACTACTTCCCAGGACCTGCTTGTTTTTTGACTCCCATTTTCCCCGACCCCTAGTATCACATTCAAAATTGAAAGAGAAATAAATGAATCCCTTCCATTTCTTGATATGTTTATCATGAGAAATGGCCAAAACTATAAATTTAAGGTATATAGAAAGCCCACACAGGTAGACAGTTTCATTCACTCTTTATCGAATCACCTTGAGTCTACCAAAATGTCAGTTTTTTCTGTTATGTTCCTAAGATGTCTGCGTATTTGTGACTCTGAATTTATTGACGATGAAATGAAACACATTCGTTCTATTACACAGAAACTTGGGTACCCTTCTGTGTTTGTTGATCGTTGTTTTAAAAGGGCTAAAAAATCCTTTCATTCCTCTCAAACCAGACAAGTTCCAAACTTAAGAATATTTTGACTCTGCCCTATCGTAATGAATTTGTCCCGTTAGTTCGGTCCCTCAAGCTTCTAAATATTAATGTTGTTTTCAAGTATGACTCAACCATTACCAATATGTTAATAAGGAATAGCCCAAGTTTGAATGTAAATGGAAGTGTTTATTGTATTCCATGTGGCAAATGTAATTGTAATTATGTAGGTCAGACAGGAAAAACACTGCAGCTCAGAATCAAACAACATAAGTATAATATCAGAACTGCATCTGAAAGCAGTGCCTTGTTCGTTCATGTTAGGTATAATAATCACCCCATTGCTTGGGAAAAAAGCTTAGAAGTATTCAAATCATCTTGTGTCACAGAAAGACTTCTGGTTGAAGCTAGTTTGATTAAGGAATTAAAATCAATAAACCTTAGTGATGGTCAGTTCAAAACTGATAATATGTTACATAAATTTATTTGTCAGTGGCCCAAGGTTAAAAATGCTTTGAAAACCTTTGATCTAGATGTATGATAGTTATTTTGTGGGTCCCTTTTTCTGACCTGACCTGGCTAGTCACGTCACCACCCTTCTCTTAAGCTCCTCTACGTGTGTGTTGGTGTGGGGATTAGTGGATGTCATCATTATGACCTGACCTCATTTTTTAGGTCACGCTGTATATTTAAGCCTCTCTCTGTCCATGTAATCCAGTTGCCTCTGAAGATGTCTTGAATAAAGACGAAAGCTAAGGTACTCCGTTGTTTCCATTTTTCCGTGTGATTTTATCAAGATATATATATATATATATATATATATATATATATATATATATATATATATATATATATATATATATATATATATATATATATATATATATATATATATATATATATATGTATGTATGTAGGTGTTATTGTTGACAAGTTCGGTGGTGGTGGGTGTACCAATTGATGACTTGTTATAAGTGATCTTTTGTTTCAGTGCCAACGAGGACATATTGATGTTTGATGTTAGCTGTTTATGTTGGAGTAAATCTTTGGAAATTGTTTAGGTAATTATAAACAGAGATGGCGCTGACTTTTGGCCATTGGTTGATGTTATCTTTTTGTGTTGGAGTTAACATTTGGTGGTTGTTTGATGTTAACTGTATTGGTGTTAACCTTTAATTATGTTTGATTATGTTCGGTTTTATCCTCTGTTAACCACAATATTTCCATCATTAACTGTAATCATTATAATTGTCTAGAATCATATTTCATTTCCTTATTTTGTTTTCCAGTTTTGTGTCTGTTATTGTTTTTTTTCTAATTTTGTTTCCCTCGTTTTCTTTTTTTTTCTTACTCTTTCTCTTCACTTTTTGTATGTTTCCTCGGGCTGTTATAATTCTTTGCGAGAGATCTTCTTTCTCTCAGCACAATCAAATTCTAATTATTTCATGCACGTCATAACTCAATCTCAATTTAAATATGGCCTTCCCACTTCATGTGGCTACCCTATTGCATGTGCTACCCCACTTCATATGGGCACCCCACTTCATATGGGCACCCCACTTCATATGAGCACCCCACTTTATGTTCCATCCCATTGAATGTGGCCACCCCACTGCATGTGACCAAAACCACTGGATGTAGCCAATCCCACTGTATTTGGCCACCTCACTACATGTGGTCACCCCACTGGATGTGGCCATCCCCCTGCATGTGGCCATCCCCCTGCATGTGGCCATCCCGCTACATGTGGCCACCCTGCTACATGTGGCCACCCTGCTGCATAAGGTTATCCCGCTGCATGTTGCCACAGCCTCTTATCAGCAGATATAAAATACGATTTTACGGTATGACGGTATCCCATACTGGAAGTGAGTTTTACTTAACAAGTTTTAGAGTAACCTTAAAAAGCTTATATATTATTAGGTAAGAACTTGATATATCTCCCCAAAGCCCAAGAGGACTGCATCGGGATGTACAATCATCAGCAAGGATACTGGAATGACGAGAATTGTGGTCTCACGCATGGTCGTATATGTAGGCGCTTGTATGGTCAAACTTTACCCCCACCAGAGACTACTAAAATTCCTGCCGGTGAATGTATAGAAAGTTGGCTCCATACAGGTGAGTCGCGTGTGTTTGTGTGTGGGAGAGTTACAAATATGTTGCGTGAGAGATGGATTATATATCTTCCTGTTTTATCCACAAACGGAGTATTACAGCAAAATATTTCTTTTACCAAAGTACATATTCCTATTCTAAACCAAAAGTAAAATTTTTCCTCAAGTCT
>NW_024710850.1:0-1513 GCF_018991925.1 Homarus americanus | reverse complement strand
TCGGCAAATTTGGTTTATCTAATAACTTTCCCGAAAGTAGATATTTCCCATTTTTATGATACAAATTTCCCGTTTTCTATGATAATCTATTTTCGGCAAGTTGGTGTCTATCTAACTTTCGGGAAAGTAGATATTTCCCATTTTTATGATACAAATTTCGTTTTCTATGATAATCTATTGGCAAATTTGGTTATCTAACAACTTTCGGAAGTGATATTTCCCATTTTTTGTGATACAAATTTCCGTTTTCTATGATAATCTATTTTCGGAAAGTTGGTTTATCTAAACTTTCCCGGAAAGTAGATATTTCCATTTTTTATGATACAAATTTCCGTTTTCTATGATAATCTATTTTCAGGAAAGTTGGTTATCTAAAAACTTTCCGGAAAGTAGATATTTCCCATTTTTATGATACAAATTTCGTTTTCTATGATAATCTATTTTCGGGAAAGTTGGTTATCTAAAACTTTCCGGAAAGTAGATATTTCCCATTTTTATGATACAAATTTCCCGTTTTCTATGATAATCTATTTTCGGAAATTTGGTTATCTAACTCAACTTTCCGGATAGATATTTCCCATTTTTTATGATACAAATTTCCGTTTTCTATGATAATCTATTTTCAGCAAATTTGGTAATCAATCAACTTTCCCGGAAAGTAGATATTTCCATTTTTTATGATACAAATTTCCCGTTTTTCCACGATAATCATTTTCGGCAAATTTGGTTATCTAATAACTTTCCCGGAAAGTCGATATTTCCCATTTTATGATACAAATTTCCCGTTTTCTATGATAATCAATTTTCAGGAAAGTTGGTTATCTAGAAAACTTTCGCGGAAAGTAGATATTTCATTTTATGATACAAATTTCCGTTTTCTGTGATAATCTATTTTCGGGAAAGTTGGTTATCTAAAACTTTCGCGGAAAGTAGATATTTCCCATTTTTATGATACAAATTTCCCGTTTTTTATGATAATCTATTTCGGCAAATTTGGTTATCTATTAACTTTCGGAAAGTCGATATTTCCCATTTTTTATGATACAAATTTCCCGTTTTCTATGATAATCTATTTTCGCAAATTTGGTAATCTAACAACTTTCCCGGAAGTAGATATTTCCCATTTTTATGATACAAATTTCCCGTTTTCTATGATAATCTATTTTCGGATTTGGTTATCTAACTCAACTTTCCGGAAAGTAGATATTTCCATTTTTTATGATACAAATTTCCCGTTTTCTATGATAATCTATTTTCGGCAAATTTGGTAATCTATCAACTTTCCCGGAAAGTAGATATTTCCCATTTTTATGATACAAATTTCCCGTTTTCTATGATAATCTATTTTCGGCAAATTTGGTTATCTAACCAACTTTCGCGGAAAGTAGATATTTCCCATTTTTGTGATACAAATTTCCGTTTTCTATGATAATCTATTTTCGGGAAAGTTGGTTATCTAAAACTTTCCCGGAAGTAGATATTTCCCATTTTTTATGATAAATTCCCGTTTTCT
>NW_024710849.1:0-19440 GCF_018991925.1 Homarus americanus | reverse complement strand
AATTTAAGATCACGTTGAAGATAAACTCATTCAAGTTTTATACTGTACTATAATGGAAATTAAAGTTCACTCACTCGCACTCTTGGGCAGAAATTATAATTTAAGTTCTCATTTTAGAACAGTCTTGGCTGTTTTTAGGTCCTGCTATGGTTACTGTCTGAGTCATAATCAACCTCACTTGGCATCATCTATTTCATTTTGGCGCATTTCATGTTGGTGTATTTCATGTTGGTGTATTTCATGTTGGTGTATTTCATGTTGATGATCACCTGCCACCCACCAGACACTTGGGAAGGTTAGAAATAGTGTCATCTCTGTGTTTTATGACGTCTTCGAGGTTTATATCTTCACCTCACCTCCTGAACCACATCCTCAAGACGGACCATTTCTTACCCCTGGTCGTCTTCTTAGCTAATCAGGCTTATTTAATTCTTCTCTCACAGCGCTGCGCCCCCTGGCGAGAAACTCTCCCTCATTTCTTGTAACTTTTAGAGAAGGAAAGTTTATTCTCAACTGGTTGTACAGATGAAGCGTCACAACTTCTCGATATCTTTGCTTTGTGATTATAATACCAACGTGTCTGAGTCGTGTATTTGTTTATAAACTTAATGGAATAATAATTACCCAAGTTTAAGAGGCACTAAAGACATTATAAGGGCTAGATATTTCAAATTATCTGCATCTCTTGAATCACTTGAATTAGGAGTGAGAAAATGAAATTAAAACAAAAAAGAATTGTAAGTGAATGAAATATCGAAATCCTTGAAAAAACTAAATTTCTTAAAACAGTAATGGACTAAGACAGCAGTGGAAGGTAAGGAGATTGGTGGAAAAGAAAGGAGAAGACCGAAGGAGGAAGGTAAAAGGAGGGAAGATGGAGGGGTAAAATAAAGGGGAAAGGAAGATGAAGGGGGAAGAAATGAATGAGGGAGATGGAAGGGAGGAAGAAGGGAGGGAAGATGAAGGGGTAAGATGGAGGAGAAAGACGATGGGGAGAAGAAGATGAAGGAGAAGATGAAAGGTGGAAGATGAAAGGCAGGAAGCGACAGTGCAAAATAGATCGGCAAGAGACACAGTTGTACCAGAGGTGGTAAAAATATACACCAGGAAGGAATCAGGTGTGGCAATGTAATACACTCTCTCTCTCTCTCTCCATATTATGTTGCTCAGATTTCTCTCTCTTTTTCTAAAAATACAAAACTCAACTCAATAAAGGCAACACATGTACTGTACTATGACTGCCAGTGTATTATAGCATCAACATTATTATATAAGAGTATATATTATACTTAAGCCCCCCCCCCTCCAGGTATCGCCGGGATGGTTAATCTTCAGGTGGGATACGCTGGGCGGCGAGGGGAGTGACAATCTACCTGTGTAATTAAGGTCTCTGTTACCTTTTCCTGGGGCGACACTTCAGGTGAGTTATTATATAAAAAAGAGACTCACTTTATACAATACATGAAAAAATAACACCACCATTTAACTTACATAAATTAACACACAATACAGTACTGAATGCCTAACTAGCTTAGCTCCCCCCACCCCAGCCTCCCTTGAGCGAGCAGGAGCGTGCTGTGTATGGCCACCACCCCAACCAATCACCTCGACTCAGTTAGGTGGACAGCCCACCTGCTATTACTCCCTACTACTTTACTTCCCGTTTCTATTCTTTCCTTCTCTCTTTCCTCTCCTCTCTCATGGCAAAGTCATTTCCCACTTTACTTCATCATCGTTACTCAGTAAGACAGCAGTAGACCACGACGCTTAACACTGTACCTGCCTGACGCTGGTGTTACCTGTACTGTGTTAATTGGCTTGAAGAACATACAACTCTAAAACGTGATATGAATTGTTAATTTTCATAGGAAGATGAACTAGACAAAAAACGACCTTTATAACTAAATGTCAGACCAAATACTGTCAAGAGGTGTGAACAGCTTCCATATGAAGAGGAGAGGATCTTTAATTGAAGTCTAATGTGTCACTTCACGCAATAACTCTGTGGGGTGGACACATCGACAACACAAGAGTGACCGACATATAAACACTTCCGAGACAACGATAACTAATGACTTTTTTTGTTGTCCTTTCAGAACAAAGTTCACTCCTGGGATTATCTCTCATAAACGAAGCATCACCAAGCACAAGCACCACACACCTGTATAGGCCTTCAGTATCGTCAACCAGCAACTGTCTATATGATAATAGTCCAGACAAAACCTTGCTTTTACTTTAACCCGGAAATAAACATCGACAGGTTTATTATAAATAATTATGACGACAGTAAGTTTTCAAGGTTCAAGTGTCCTTATTTCCTGCCAATCGTTCCAGGAAAACCTTAAAACTTACAATTAATAAATAATTAAAGATTTTTGTTTCTTGTATCTATATATATAAAACAAAGAAGTATGTATTTTTGTTTGTGTGTGTGTTTGTGTGTCCGCACGAGAATCTCGGAAACTACTATACCGATCTGTTGTGATGATGGATGGTGTTATATGTAGTGATGATGGATGGTGTTATATGTAGTGATGATGGTTGATGTTATATGTAGTGATGATGGATGGTGTTATATGTAGTGATGATGGATGATGTTATATGTAGTGATGATGGATGGTGTTATATGTAGTGATGATGGATGATGTTATATGTAGTGATGATGGATGGTGTTATATGTAGTGATGATGGATGATGTTATATGTAGTGATGATGGATGATGTTATATGTAGTGATGATGGGTGGTGTTATATGTAGTGATGATGGATGATGTTATATGTAGTGATGATGGGTGGTGTTATATGTAGTGATGATCTATCTTCTATCGATATAAAACAAAGAAGTATGTCTGTTTGTGTGTGTGTGTGTGTGTTTGCTTGTGTGTCCGCACGAGAATCTCTACCGATCTGTAGTGATGATGGATGATGTTATATGTAGTGATGATAGATGGTGTTATATGTAGTGATGATGGATGATGTTATATGTGTTATAAGTGTTTAAATAACATGGTAGATATTACTGAGCCTTCATTAGGGTTGGTGCCTCCCTCCAGGTTCCCAGAGGTACAACTATTGGTGACATTTTCTTATTCGATGGCAGCAGTTGAGTTAGATTCATTGGTTGGGAGGTACAGACAGAGTGTAAGTAGCTGTGGAAGTTTCGCGCTCCCTGATGTCGCCCAAATTGTCATAATTGAAGGTAACTGACTTGGCAACGGTAGTGCGTACGTTAGTCTTCTTAAGGATAGAGGCGGGTTGTTGGTCGGCAACATTGGATAGAACAATGAACTCAGCAGCTTGGCGGTCAAGGTTGTTCAAGGTACCATGGGCACTGTAGTAGTTAACTTCCAGCTTGTTAGTTGATTTTCGGCTGCGGCCAATGCTGTCACCATCCAATCGTCCAACAGCCTTATCACAGGAGGCTTCGTCAAAGTATCGGATGTATGCGAAGCCATAGTGTTCATTTTTGTTGTCTTTTGCGGGCATCACAAATAGGTCGATCTGTCCACATTCCTCAAACAATGGTCGAATCTGCTTAGGGGCCACACCAGGGTAGATGTTTGGTGCAACCACCACAAAGCTGGTGTCGAACTCTACAACGAAATCCTTGCAAGCCTTCACCTCCACCTCAGACACCTTCGATACAGTGCGTCGGAACACCATTGTGATGTACTGACACTAACAGCTCTCTCACTGAGGTCAAATCAAAATTTGACCATACAGAAATAATTACGGTTTAATAAGGTTGGAATTTAAAGAAATAGACAACAAAATGAAGCTCTGTTTATCACTATAGTGTTGAGGACTGGTGTTTGTAGAGATGATGGATGGTGTTATAATATGTAGTGATGATGGATGGTGTTATATGTAGTGATGAAGGATGGCGTTATATGTAGTAATGATGGATGGTGTTATATGTAGTGCTGATAGGAGGGTAATATATGTAGTGATGATGGATGGTGTTATATATAGTGATGATGCATGATGATATATGTAGTGATGATGGTTGGTGTTATATGTAGTGATGCTGGATGGTGTTATATGTAGTGATGATGGATAGAGTTATATGTAGTGATGATGGATGATTTTATATGTAGTGATGATGGGTGGTGTTATATGTAGTGATGTTGGATGGTGTTATATGCATTGATGATGGATGATATTATCTGTAGTGATGATAGGATGGTTCTATATGTAGTGATGGATGGTGTTATATGTAGTGATGATGGATGATGTTATATGTAGTGATGATAGGATGGTTTTATATGTAGTGATGATGGATGGTGTTATATGTAGTGATGATGCATGATGTTATATGTAGTGATGACGGTTGGTGTTATATGTAGTGATGCTGGATGGTGTTATATGTAGTGATGATGGATAGAGTTATATGTAGTGATGGATGATGTAATATGTAGTGATGATGGGTGGTGTTATATGTAGTGATGTTGGATGGTGTTATATGTAGTGATGAGGGATGATATTATATGTAGTGATGATAGGTTGGTTTTATATGTAGTGTTGATGGATGGTGTTATGTAGTGATGATGCATGATGTTATATGTAGTGATGATGGGTGGTGTTATATGTAGTGATGCTGGATGGTGTCATATGTAGTGATGATGGATGGAGTTATATGTAGTGATGATGGATGATATTATATGTAGTGATGATGGTTGGTGTTATGTAGTGATGTTGGATGGTGTTATATGTCGTGATGGATGGTTCTATATGTAGTGATGGTGGATGGTGTTATATGTAGTGATGATGGATCGTGTTATATGTAGTGATGATGGATAGTGTTATATGTAGTGATGATGATGGATGGTGTTATAAGTAGTGATAATGGATGTTGTTATATGTAGTGATGAAGGATGGTGTTCGTGAAGATTGTGAAGTGAGATGTAGTGAAGATTGTGAAGTGAGGTGTAGTGAAGATTGTGAAGTGAGATGTAGTGAAGATTGTGAAGTGAGATGTGGTGAAGTTAGTGGTGGGGATGTGGTGGAGAGTTGGTGGGATGTGGTGAGAAAGTTGTGAGAGTGGGATGTGGTGAGAGAAGTTGTGAGTGGGCATGTGGTGAGATTGTGAGGTGGGATGTGAGTGGGGTGTGGGGAGTGAGATGTAGTGAAGATTGTGAAATGAGATGTAGTGAAGATTGTGAAGTGAGATGTAGTGAAGATTGTGAAGTGAGATGTAGTGAAGATTGTGAAGTGAGATGTAGTAAAGATTGTGAAGTGAGGTATGGTGAAGATTGTGAGTGAGATGTAGTGAAAGATTGTGAAGTGAGATGTAGTGAAGATTGTGAAGTAAGATGTATTGAAGATTGTGAAGTGAGATGTAGTGAAGATTGTGAAGTGAGATGTAGTGAAGTTTGTGAAGTGGGATGTAGTGAAGATTGTGAAGTGAGATATAGTGAAGATTGTGAAGTGGGATGTAGTGAAGATTGGTGAGTGAGATGTGGTGAAGTTAGTGGAAGTGAGGATGTGAGGTGAGAGTTATGAGTGGGGATGTCGTGAAGTTGTGAGGTGGGATGTGGTGAGAGATTGTGAGAGTGGGATGGTGAGATTGTGAGTGGGGATGTAGTGAGAAGTTGTGGAGGTGGATGTGGTGGGGTTGTGAGTGGGGATGTAGGTGAGATTGTGAGTGAGATCCTTGGTGAAGATTGAGTGGATGTAGTGAAGATTATGAGTGAGGATGTCGTGAAGTTGTGGAGTGGGGATGTGGTGAAGTTGGGGTGGGGATGTGGTGAAGTGAGATGTAGTGAAGATTGTGAAGTAAGAAGTGGTAAAGATTGTGAAGTAAGAAGTGGTAAGGATTGTGAAGTGAGATGTGGTAAAGATTGTGAAGTGAGATGTAGTGAAGATTGTGAAGTGAGATGTAGTGAAGATTGTGAAGTGAGATGTAGTGAGGATTGTGAAGTGAGATTTAGTGAAGATTGTGGAGTGAGATGTAGTGAAGATTGTGAAGTGAGATGTAGTGAAGATTGTGAAGTAAGATTATAAAGTAAACTGTAGTAATTGAGGTTAAACGAACGCGGGTTATTCTGTAGTGTATCCGTGTCTTGTTAACGTGGAACCAACATGGCGGTGGTTCTCAATATAGATACGTTATTTTGCCGGGAATGTCTGTCAAAACGAAATATGAATCAACCATATTTAGCCTAAATTAACCTAGCGGCTTTATTATATATTCTAAGGTGTTTAAGTTGGATAGACCAGATCAGGTTAGGTAAAGTCAGGTTGGGTTAGGTTAGGTTAGTTTTGTTAATTTTGCCAGTTAGAGGCTAGTTTATTGTGCCCCCCATACTCATCCTGTGAGCGGTAATGCAAAGAGATTACAAAGTGGTGTTAGATGAGGTAGGTGGTTAAGTTAAGTTTCAATAGGTTAGGTTAGATTACGTCAGGTTGGATTAAGTTAAGTTAGGTTAGGTAGGTAATAAGTAGATAGGTTAGGTTAGATTACGTCAGGTTGGATTAAGTTAAGTTAGGTTAGGTAGGTAATAAGTAGATAGGTTACGGTCGGTAGGTGGGAAAGTTAGGTTTGATTAGGTTAGCTTATGTCAGACGGGGAGGTTAGGTTCGATTATGTCAGGTTAGGTTCGATTATGTCAGGTTAGGTTAGATTACGTCAGGTTAGGTTAGATTATGTCAGGTTAGGTTAGATTATGTCAGGTTAGGTTAGATTATGTCAGGTTAGGTTAGATTATGTCGGGTTAGGTTAGATTATGTCAGGTTAGGTTAGATTACGTCAGGTTAGGTTAGATTACGTCAGGTTAGGTTAGATTATGTCAGGTTAGGTTAGATTATATCAGGTTAGGTTAGATAATGTCAGGTTAGGTTAGATTATGTCAGGTTTGGTTAGATTATGTCAGGTTAGGTAAGTAGGTGGAGGTGGGTAAAAAAGGTTAGGTTAGGTCGGCAGGTTTTAGTGTAGGAGCTTAAGTAATCCCGTAAAAATTTAATGTTAATTTTTGACACCATACATCGTAATAATCCTTATAAACTATGTTAAGGAACTGTGGTGTAATTTTTTCTGAACGGTTTATTATAAGTTTTATGCCATTAAAGAAGTTTTATCAAAGAGCGGCGTAATGAACCACAGACGTATTACCATTAACTCCTAAGTAACTTAAAACATGACTAATAACCTATGAACATGTAGTATTATGTCATTACAATTTAACGTAATATATTATGAATGCTGTTATAATATCTTAAGTGTGTTACAAACATGGCTGCTCATATATGCCATCCTGTCTCTGGCAAAGAAGAGATTGCAGTCAGTAAAATTAATTGCTAAAGACAAATACTGGAAATTAAACATATACTTATTACCATTATCTGAAAAGCTTAGAACCACCGTTTTATATTTATTAAAAGTTTGTAGTGTTATACATCATGTGTATACAAGTCAAGTTATTATTTACGACATTGCTTCAGTCCTCGTCATCAGAGTCTTCTGTGTACAACAGATTCCTTCACCTTGTTTAGGCATTTCTCATCATCTGTTTGACAGTTACACATCTCGGTGCATGTCATGCTATTCTTTCTGATTCTTTCTGTATGAACATGACAATGATCCACATTTCCTGACGCCACATCCACATTTAACAAGTTCTGTGATTGCTTCTGGAGCTGGTGGTTGGTCTGATATTACTAGTATGAAACAGTCATTGTCAATCTTCCAGCCATGCTCTAATTGTAAAAGCATTTCACTGTCTGCATCATAAGACCACAGAAGAGCTTGATACCTTCCTCTCAATATATGATACTTTAGAGTTGCTGCAGTCGCTGGTAGTTCTCCAGCTTCTGCCTGCGTTATCTTGAAGAGATGCCATCTAAGTTTTGACAGTTTAGTGAAAGTCATTCGTGGACAGTAGAGCTTAAATACAAATTCCTCTAGACCAATATACTGTACATGTCTGCTGGAGGGCATTTGGTCTACTCAGCATCTTGAATGCATCTAGGACTTTTGTGTTAGATTTCATCAAAGTGCTCCAACATACTTTCTTTCCTTTGCCAACAAATTTTCCAATGCAGTCAGATCCTGTGAAGGCATGGAAACCTGTAAGGCTCTCTGCCCAATGTGTCGTCGCTCACCAGTTCCTGTTATCATACTTGTATTTTCTCCAAGTTGATGCTGCTTTAATATGCCAAACACATCAGTGTCTGGTGACTTGATATGTACAGTGCTGCCCTTCTGTGATGCATATACTGTATATCCTGCTTAAGTTCTATAACTTGTGATAACAATTTGATGGTTGAAGTCTTATTTGCTGCTTTCCACGACAGTAGATTAACCTTGGACAGCTTTTCCCAGATGCCCAATGGACCAACAATACGTTCCTTGACAAAATTTTCATAATTTTGTCTTCCAACTTCATATGCACATAGATTGTCATATTTGGCATTTTCTGGCATTACAGCTCCAGTTACCAAGTTTATAAGAGCATCATTTTCCTGGGATTATAGTCAGCAATAACATTGTGTAACTTCTGTACATCAGCATATTGACAGCTGACAATAGCTGTAGAGAGCTCATGGTGTTCTGTTCTTTTGTAATCTTTATGAGTTTGATATTTTATGTAATGAACTTAATTTGAAAACCCAAATGGTAGTATATGATCTTTTATCACCTTAGACACTCTGTGCGTCATGCCTCTCAAGTGATTTTTTTCCTCTCTTACTTCTCTGGACAAATACGACCTTTATCCCATCAGAAAAAATATCACCATATATTTTCTTAATCTACAGGTGCCAAGGTTTAAAATGACGGATGGTGTTAGAAATTAACCTGAAATTTTTACGTGACCACATATTATCTTGTTGGGTTTCTGAGAGAACTTCACGGCTAAATAGCGCCTCTGTATTGATAGCTGGTACATGTCGTAATATCCACCGCTCATAGTTAAATCTTTATGTCCGTTTATTTTGTCCTAATTTAAGTATCAAAGAGTGTTTTTATTTTTAAGTATCTTAAGTATCTTTTTTCCCCACTCCTAAGTATCTAAGTATGATTTATTTTCATTTATAAGTAACTAACCATATTTTTGTTTTCATTATAAAATGTGATTGATATAGACAACAGAAGTAAATATCAGCTGGAGGTCGTAAACGAAGCTGATGTGAAGTATTTTGACTCGCTGTTCCCACGAACTAATTGCTTCACTGGTTTATACCGAAGAAATAAAACCGCCAACGAACCATCCGATTCAAATGTGTCTTAGGCGATACAGGGTGTTTATGCGTCACTCTGATACCAAGAATGACTTTGTGTACTGTGGTGAAGCTGAGGGTAGGATAAGGTTGGGTTGGGTTGGGATGGGTTAGGATTACGCATGTGTAGGTATATTCTGTAGCATTTTATAGGTATCTTGCGTCTTTCTCTTTATTCCTTCTTTATCATGAGTATCTGTGCCTATTAATACACCACCTCGCAGGATAGTGGAAGAGGAATGGATAGTAACGAGATAATATTCTTCTTACATATACCTTAGCTTGATTACAGGTAACATCAGGTAGAAGTTACATGACTCTTAAGAGTTTTCCTCGACTTGGCTGATTCAACTGTAAGACTTGCTGTATTTATCCTCATTAAAATCCTCCACCTGTAAGACCATCCACTTGTAAGACCCTCCACCTGTAAGACCCTCCACTTGTAAGACCCTCCACCTGTAAGACCCTCCACTTGTAAGACTCTCCACTTGTAAAACCCTTTAGGGATTTGAAATACCTTCTCGTCTTGGCTCCACTAGTACTGTACACACCCTCTCTGGCCTTAGTTTACAGTAATGTTGAAGTATATAATGAAGACTCACAGCTCATGGGTTAGAAAAACAAAAGATGCTTGTTTTATTTATTTATTTATTTATTTATTTATTTATTTATAGTTTATTTTAGAATCCCCGAAAGTTAGAACAAAATGGCTGACGGGACTCACAAGCGGGCGGTGTTTACAGTATGGACCAAGAATAAAAATAAATGAAAAATAAAATAAATAAATCGTAAATTGGTGCATTGTTTCTCCAGGGGTAATTATAGAAGTACAAATGTTCTCCAGCA
This sequence comes from Homarus americanus, assembly GCF_018991925.1. Taxonomy (NCBI): domain Eukaryota; kingdom Metazoa; phylum Arthropoda; class Malacostraca; order Decapoda; family Nephropidae; genus Homarus; species Homarus americanus. Next base: position 9,379 of record NW_024710849.1, on the reverse strand, counting down.
GTGGGTAACGATCATAGTCACGTATAGAGCTTCCGACGCAGGTAGATTGATATAGATGCATTACCTTGAGTTAGTGGGTTACAGGGGCTTCTTACACGATAATATTAAAGGTGTTTTTTCCTTCTCTTTGTGGCACTTGAGGTGTTTAGGTTAGGTTTAATTAAAATGGTTTAGTTATAATAGTTATATTACGATAAGTTAAGTTGAATTTAGAACTTTTGATTTACATATATCGTGTTTTAGAAGGATTTGTTAGCTAATAAGTTTAATTTGGATAAGTTTAGTTTAATTTAGATCATTTGATTTTACAAGGTCGTATTATAATGACTAGGAACCATATAGAAACCTGTTAGAAGTAAATATTTCTACGGCAGTGAATGAGTAGGTCAATAAGTGGTGTATAGAGCGGCTGACGCAACTTAAACGGTATATACTGTACATTATATGTTATCAGAGCTTTCCTGTTGTACGCTTAACCGCCTCCGTCAAAAGGGTAATGTAGTGGCTCATGAATTAGCCTCTAGTTTATTTAACCTCAAGATTAACTACACTGGCACTGCCTGACCTGACCTGACCTGACCTGACCTGACCTGACCTACCCTACCCTACCCCCCCCTACCCTACCCTACCCTACCCTAACCTAACCTAACTTAATCTAACCTAACTTAACTTCCCATGTAGCGTTAGGTTAATCATTAGTTGAAATAAGCTGGGAGGGTTAATCTTCATGTAATCTATCTTAATTAACAATTTTGGTCAGGTGAAGCCTTCTTTACCTTACTCGAGAGCAGGAGGAGGAGGACTTGCTAACGTCTACAGATCATCGTCAACCAAGGCAGATATTGAATACCTTTTGTTTACCTTCGTGGCTTAAGAACACATCTTAACACCATAAGACTATTCGCCTCAATGCAATAATACAGTAATTGATTATTGTATTCTAATAAAATTTACGGTGTATCTTTTGAACTAGATTTATTGTTTGACTTTTGTGAATGAGAAACTGGTTGAGGTGTATTGTGGTAAACATCCTTAAGAGCAGCTCTGTGTGTTCTTACGACCTCAAAGTAACACAAAAGGTAGCCAATATCTACCCTTGGTCAGTCACTTTATGTAGATGTCAATTGTGTCATTTTTCTAGACTTAGTGCCCCCTGGAGGAGAAAGTAAATACAATGTTGATTTATTTTGGTCACAACACACGCCAGTAGATTATTTTTTTCTATTTAACTAAATAATTAACACTATGTAGCTAACTAATTATATGACTCAAAGATGGTAACCAATATGGCGTCGATATTGTTCACATACTCTATGATTAATAGATGTATTGTCTGTTTAATTTTAGGGAAGAATTTAATTGATAAACTTTTGAGAATCTGGATACAGGAGTTTTGTCTTTGCGCGCGCACGCGCGCGCGCGTGTGTGTGTGTGTGTGTGTGTGTGTGTGTGTGTGTGTGTGTGTGTGTGTGTGTGTGTGTGGTGATGATGATGATGACGGATACTTTCCTCTGCAGTGAAAAAAATATCTTGACATTGCAAAGTTTGACTGTAAGCCGAAGGAACGTTTGTAATGTGACTTATTATGTGAAATTGTAACTTGAAATTCTTTGTGAAAAATTATTTCCCTATAAAGTTTGGCAGTAAATGAAGTATTACATCAAGGTGTAACTTGTAGTTCCTTGTGGAGTAAATTACCTAAGTGGACGATACAGCTACTCCAGGGTGTAAGACCTAGAGTAGAAAGTCTTAAGACCTTACCTGAGGTTGAAAGACTCTTATAGTGGAACGTCTTAGTATTGAAACTTTAATTACAGTAAATAAAATATAATCTACCTAAACATTCCTTCACCTGGCGACAACTAATGATACAGGTGGTGTAATAGCTCTTTAAAATTCCTCCGTTTGATATAATAATGACCACACATGAACTTATAATGTGCAATATCATGATAACACATTAGCTGCAACATTACACATAGTCCAGTGTATGTGTAGTGAGGGACATCTACCTAAATGAGTTACAGAATGTGGAGTTGAGGCAAAAAAATGTTGGGACATGTTTGAGATCATCAGTTGAGCCAAACGTTTATACTCAATATTGTTTTAATGGTATTTTAGAGCGACCGAAAATGTAAACAAAATGGCCGGCAAGGCTCGGGGGATCCACGAGTCCTCTTATGAAGGATCGACAATAAATGAAAACAAATCAGATTAATTTAAACACATTTCCAAGAGTATTAGATCCTGTAAAGAGAGAAAATTAATACTTGATATTTGTAGAAGCTTTTTTTCGTCCGTTTTCGTCTTGGTTAAAACAATTGTGGTGGTGTTACCTGTTCCAAACGGTAGACATCAAGGAAATGGATCAAGACCTTAATACTCAAAGGTACACATGATGATTTGTTCCCAAGTCCGAGGATTTACTTCACAAAACAGATTAACTTTAGGACACAATGATGGCGAACAAAATAACATCAACATTGCGTACAGCACATATCTTGCTTTGACTCTTAACTCTTGTAATTTTTCGTAATGTTAGTGAATGAATTTGAGATTCTGGGCATATTTTCCTGTTTTTCTTTCTAATCAAGTGTAAAGGAAGATGTACTGTTTATTGATGGATTTGGTGATGTCTTAATAGTGTATTAGTGTGTTAATATTACACAGGTTTGGTATAGTGGTGACGGTAATGTAGTGTAGTAAGATTTTAACACATGGAGGTGAATTTGTCTTTTATGTTGAGGATTTAAGAACATAAGAACAGCTGAGGATTTAAGAACATAAGAACATAAGAAAATAAGGAGTCTGCAATAGGCCGGTTGGCCTGTGCATGACAACTCCTGTCGAGAGTTACTACCACTCTCTATCATCCATGAATCTATCTAGCCTCCTTTTGAAACTTTCCAGAGTTCCCGCACTTACTACAAAGTTGCTAAGCTTGTTCCACTCGTCCACCACCCTATTTGTGAACCAGTTTCTTCCTATCTCCCTCCTAAACCTAAACTTATCCAACTTGAATCCGTTGCTCCGAGTCCTATCCTGCTCGGATATTATAAGAACTTTATCTATATCCCCTTTATTGATTCCTTTCACCCACTTAAATACTTCTATCATATCTCCCCGCACTCTTCGTCTTTCTAGGGAATGCAAGTTAAGTTTCTGTAACCTATCCTGATATGGAAGGTTTCTAAGTCCCGGAATCAATTTTGTCATTCTTCGCTGCACCGACTCTAGTGAATTTATATCCATTCTATAATAGGGGCACCAGAACTGAACCGCATAATCGAGGTGCGGCCTGATTTGTTAAAGGGAAGATCTGGTGGACGGGGATAATTGTCTGGTTGTGATGGACACGGCTCACCTAACCTAACCCAATCTAACCTAACCCAACCCAACCTAACCCAACCTAACCCAACCCAACCGAACCTAACCCCTATATATGTGTGAGATAAGGTTCTGATTCAAGAACAAGATGCACAAGTTCGAATCCAAATTGAGCTGTAGAGTTTGTTGACTAATTCGGGGCTTCACATTCATAAAACTCTCAAATGGGATACGACTAAACCCGAAGCCCCATCTTCCGTCGGTCGGTCGTTGGTGTCAGGTCAAAGTTCAGTTTGTAGTTCACCTCCTGTGATATGTGTCATTTATCGAAACGAAACATGAGGTTAACGTGAAAGCAAAACCTCGAAGCAACACGTATAAACAGGGTCGAGTTTTCATCGGATTTTACGTCATGAAATTTTCCATCTTGAGAGAGAGAGATTGATTGATTGATTCCGATGCTGAAATTAACACTAAAATTTTATACTGTAATTGAGATAAATGCAGGTAAGGTTGGCGTATGGAATTATTGAAGGACGATCACAGAAATGTTTTACCTGTTTCCTGTGATGTAAGTCCAAAATGGTGTTAATTGTCATGGGTTTATACGTCCAAAATGTTCTTCATATCGTAGGGTTTTACATCCAAATATGCCATCCAAGTCCATATGTCCATTCATCCAGTTAGCTGTTTATCCATCCACCGATTCACCCACCTACCCATCTCTCATCCCATTCAGTCACCCATCTACCCATCTATCCTCCCATTCAGTCTCCCATCCGTCCATCCATCCATCCATCCATCCATCCTTCCATCCATCACACGAGGAATAGAATGACCCACTTATAATTTTTCTCTTTCCTGCTGCACTAAGGATCAACCACCCAGAGTGGTATGGCTACCCTGAGTAAGTACACTCTGTATTCCTCCTTTACTCTATTGTGGGTGTAGGTGGTGGGTAGTGTGTGTTTGTGGGTGTAGAACGTGGATAGTAGGTTTGTTTGTGGGTGTAGGGCATGGATAGTAAGTTTGTTTGTGGGTGTAGGGCGTGGATAGTAGGTTTGTTTGTGGGTGTGGGGCGTGGATAGTAGGTTTGTTTGTGGGTGTGGGGCGTGGATAGTAGGTTTGTTTGTGGGTGTGGGGCGTGGATAGTAGGTTTGTTTGTGGGTGTAGGGAGTGGATAGTAGGTATGTTTGTGGGTGTAGGGAGTGGATAGTAGGTATGTTTGTGGGTGTGGGGCGTGGATAGTAGGTTTGTTTGTGGGTGTGGGGCGTGGATAGTAGGTTTGTTTGTGGGTGTAGGGGCGTGAATAGTGGGTTTGTTTGTGGGTGTGGGCGTGGATAGTAGGTTTGTTTGTGGAGTGTGGGGCATGGATGGCGGTTTGATTGTGGGTGTAGGGCATGGTGTGGGGTTGTTTGTGGGTGTAGGGCGTGGATAGTAGGTTTGTTTGTGGGTGTGGGGTAGGTTTGTTTGTGGGTGTAGGGCGTGGATAGTAGGTTTGTTTGTGGGTGTAGGGCGTGGATAGTAGGTTTGTTTGTGGGTGTAGGGCGTGGATAGTAGGTTTGTTTTTGGGTGTAGGGCGTGGATAGTAGGTTTGTTTGTGGGTGTAGGGCGTGGATAGTAGGTTTGTTTGTGGGTGTAGGGCGTGGATAGTAGGTTTGTTTGTGGGTGTAGGGCGTGGATAGTAGGTTTGTTTGTGGGTGTAGGGCGTGGATAGTAGGTTTGTTTGTGGGTGTGGGGCGTGGATAGTAGGTTTGTTTGTGGGTGTGGGGCGTGGATAGTAGGTTTTTTTGTGGGTGTGGGGCGTGGATAGTAGGTGTGTTTGTGGGTGTAGAGCGTGGATAGTAGGTATGTTTGTGGGTGTAGAGCGTGGATAGTAGGCATGTTTGTGGGTGTAGGGCGTGGATAGTAGGTATGTTTGTGGGTGTAGGGAGTGGATAGTAGGTTTGTTTGTGGGTGTTTGGGAGTGGATAGTAGGTATGTTTGTGGGTGTAGATACATACATTGTTAAGAGGAATAAATCAAAATGGGAAGAAGATTAAGATAAATATACTGATGATTAATGGTACAGGTGAGTTAATAAAATTGATATAAATAGATAAATACAGTAGATAGATAGATAGATAGATAGATACAGTAGATAGATAGATAGATAGATGTATGATTTTGTATACCGCAAGAGTAACTAAATATTCCTGTACCTGTATTTTCTTTCAGTTACAAAATACACAGGATTATAAATATGAGTATGCACATTGCACATCAGGTGTTACAGTCAGTGGTAATATTTTGTAATACTCTTAAGTGATGAGGTAACAGAGGAAATAGACGGATACTAACGGAGAGTTTTTGTAGAATTAGACAGACATTCAGACAGTAAAACTTCTTCCGACAATACAAATTTTGACGGTGGAATTTATACACGAGAGTGTATGGATAATTATGATGAGCTGAATTATGACATCTACGTCTGATAATCCGTTGTTTAGAATGGATTATTATTATTTTTGTTGAGTTATTTAACAGTTCGAGAAAAGGTTTATTATGGTACTATGTCCTATTATCACACAAGGTCATAATTGAAGTAAAATAACCAATTATACTGTATTATTTTAGACAATACATAAGAACATAAGAACATAAGAATGGAGGAAACTGCAGCGGGCCTATTGGCCCATACTGGGCAGTTCCGTTTACACCCAACCCCTATTGCTCATATGAGCATCCAACCTATGTTTGAAGCAATTCAGCGTATTCGAGTTAATGATGATATTTGGTAACTTGTTTCATTCATCCACTACTCTGTTTCCAAACCAGTGTTTACCTATTTCACGCCTAAATCTAAATTTGTCTAATTTAAAACCATTGTTACGAGTTCGCTCCTGGTTGGATAGTTTGAGTACCTTTGTAATGTCACCTTTGTTTAGCCCTGCCTTCCACTTATACACCTCTATCAGGTCGCCCTCGCTCTACGTCTCTCAAGGGAGTGCAAATTAAGAAGCTTTAACCTGTCTCTATACTCAAGGTTCCTAATGCCCGGGATTAGTCTTGTCATTCTCCTCTGAATTCTTTCCAAGGATTCTATATCCATTCTGTAATACGGTGACCAGAACTGAACTGCGTAATCCAGGTGTGGTCTCACAAGAGCAAGATACAGTTTTAGGATGGCCTCGCTAGTCTTGTAACTAACACTCCTTTGTATGAACCCAAGTACTTTATTAGCCTTGTTACGAGCAAAAACACATTGTTTACTTGGCTTAAGGTTCCTACTTATCATTACTCCTAAATCTCTCTCGCAGTCGGATTTCTCTATGGCATCGTTGTTCATCTGGTATCTGGTTTCCCTGTTTACATCTCCTATACTGAGTACTTTACATTTGTAGACGTTGAATTTCATCTGCCATTTTTCAGACCATTCGAAAAATTTGTTTAGATCTTCCTGTAGTTTTGCCGAGTCCTCGTCAGATTTGATAACACGTCCTATTTTAGTGTCATCAGCAAATTTACTTATGTTGCTGTCAATGCCGATATCTATGTCGTTTATGTATATAATAAATAATAGTGGTCCAAGTACTGAGCCTTGGGGAACTCCACTTGTGACGTTGTTCCAATGGGACTTAGTGCCGTTAATGCTCACTCGCTGTTTCCTGTCCTGTAACCACGCCCTAATCTATTTAAGGATGTCACCTTTGATGCCATGAGCTTCTACCTTTCTAATTAGTCTTTCGTGGGGGACTCTGTCGAAGGCATTGCTAAAGTCGAGATAAACCACATCATAATTGTGCCCCTCGTCCACCGATTCGAAAACTGATGAAAAGAATGTTAATAGATTAGTTAGGCAAGAACGTCCGCTTGTGAAGCCATGCTGGGAATCATTGATCAATCGGTGCTTCTCCAGGTGATTTCGAATAGAGTTTGAAATGATTGCTTCCAGTAATTTGCCTACTATTGATGTTAGACTGATTGGGCGGTAGTTAGAGGATAGTGATCTATCCCCCTTCTTGAAAATCGGAGGATAGTGATCTATCCCCCTTCTTGAAAATCGGTATTACATTCGCTATCCTCCAGGATTCTGGTACTACACCTGTTTTTAATGACATGTTAAACAACTTTGCTAAGGGCATACTAAGCTCTTCCTTACATTCCTGTTTATTCGTTTTCTTATTTTCATTTTATTGTTCAATAATTTTCCATTCATTCTTATTTATTTCACATTTGCATTAATTAATCTTCAAATCATTGGTTGCTATTTTTATCATACTAGTTTAATGTTCACCTCAGCAGTCAACTGGCTTATGTCTAAACAATGTCTACCACTGTTTTAGCCAGACTTAGTTATGAGACTTGTAATTCAGTATCCATTACGTACCGTTTATCAGTGTAATTTGTGGTAATGGACTGCCCAATGTAATTATATATATTGTCTTACTGAAAAAAATGCTGTGTAACCAAGATTAAGTTTTATAGAGTTTGTATTTAAGGATTATTCTCCTATACTTCTCTTAGATTCTGAATATATTTTTGTTTTATTATTTCAGTGTATTGTAATGTGTAGTTAGTTACACTATAGATATATAATAATTGCTTAAGTTTGGTTGGGAGTGTGGAAGGTGTTGTGGTGTGTGATGTACAGGTGTGTACAGGTGGTGGTTACACCTGACTTCGAGGCAGGTGTGTATAGGTGCCAGATACACCTATGGTTACAACACAGGTGTATCCGGCAGCAGTAGTAACAAAGGGGCTATATGGGCTCCGGCGGCCATGTCGTGACACCGGCCGGCAGAATTCCCCGGTGAAAAAGGGAAACAAGATGGCCGTCCCCCATTCAATATGTAAACAACTCGACCTGAAATGTTGTTTATTGGAAATTTTTCTCATTAGGGAGTCGAACCCTTGTTTTGAGTTGGTGTTCAACTACCGTGGCTGACGGCCATCACCTGTGATTCAACTGGTAGAATTAAGTGTAATAATAATAATAATAATATTAATAATAATTAACGGTTTATTGAAAGAGCTGGCAGCCAGAAGGCTGAAAATATACAGTTACATATTTGGGGAATGGGTTTTAAATTACAAATAATATACAAGTAACATAAGTGTTACAAATAAGATATATAATAACTAGATGGGGAAAAGCTCAAACTACAGTGCATTTCAACATAGTGACAGTGCAAGAAGTAGTATTTACTGGGAGTGAATACACTGGTTTATTACAAGTTATTGATAATTTTACAATGGTTGGGACTGGGCTGTTCTTATAGCGATCAGTTCGTGCACTTATGGGCTGGATGCGGTTGTGGTGTCAAACAGCAATTCTCGGGCTAGGGATCTCAGGTGGTAGTAGGAGCCGGTGTCGAGGATGGTGTAGAAGCTTCTTAGCAAATTTGCAGATGTGGTCGTGGTGATGGTCAGTGAGAGTCGAAAGGGTCAGTGTGTTGAGCGCTTCTTGATATGTGGAGTAGGAAGGGGAGAGAATAATCTTGCATGCCCTCTTTTGCACGTTTACTAGGTGGGCATCTTATCAAATGAACCCCTGTCCTAATGGGCCCTAGTCCTAATGGGCCCCAGTCCTATTGGGTCCCAGTTTTAATGGGCCCCAATTCTAATTGGTCACATTTCCAATGGTTCTCAGTCCTAATGAGCCTCAGTCCAAAGATACCACAGGCCTAATGGTTCCAGTCTTAATAGACCTCAGTCTTAATGAGTCCCAATCCTGACGGCTCTCAATACTAATGGGCCTCAGTCCTAATAGTTTAAGGTTGGGACCCATTTAGACTGGCTTCTATTTACCTTACAAGCACTGTGTTCTACCGTGTCATCCCGTGTGTGTGTGATTTCCCGTGTCAGGTGGTATAATACGCAGGTGAGTGGCTGCCAGGTAGGGTGGGTGAGGGTGGGCACCTTGATGCAGGGGAAGGTGAGTTCCTGATGCTGATTCACACCAGTGTCATGATGAGGTAATCTTATCACCTTATTAGTGTACGATGAGTGGGTGGGCGTGGTGTGGAGGGGTGGGGGCGCGTAAGGGGTAGGCAGCAAGGGGCGTGGTGTG
>NW_024710848.1:0-24978 GCF_018991925.1 Homarus americanus | reverse complement strand
ACGGCACCGTTAGGGGATTGAGGTATTTAAAAACCAGCCTACATTACTTATATATAGAAATAAATAATGTGGCTTGGACAATAATGACGACTACTCTCTCCTACCTAACCCAAACAAGGGCTTTTCGAAAGGATACATTGGACACAATTGACTTAGTACATACATTGGTGGTTTAACAAAAGCCCTCATTAGAGAAAGGTGAAGGAGCACACAGTGAACATACAGATTAATGTTTGCACGCATAGATCATGTAAGGTGAGGTGTTGAACACCAGACACGTAGTGTAGTAACTCCCTCACAGATGGCGTTATGAGGGGCCTGATGATGTAGCAGTTACCTCACAGATGGTGTTATGAGGAACTTCACATGATGATGCTGTAGCAAAACATTCACTACGTGGTGTCGTAGCATCTTGGGGACACCACGTGGTCCACATGACTCACTCATTCAGGTGGGTGAGGTGTGGTCCCAGGCCTCTCTATCGTGGAGTCTCAGGGGAAGTATAACCGGGTACCTGGGACCTCACTGTGTGAAGGTGGTTAGCTAGCTTGGGTAAGACTCAACTGCCGAGTTGTTTTTCACTGAGTTAAGCACTGTTCACCACTATTCATCACTGGTTCCATTCCTTTGCCAAATGAGGTAGTACCTTATGGCAAGAACTTGTTGATAGTCCGGTGGGGAGGAGGGTTCAGGGGAGTGAGTTGGTATGGGCCAACATATAAATAATAATAATAATAATAATAATAATAATAATTAACGGTTTATTGAAAGAGCTTGGCAGCCAGAAGACTGAAAATATACAGTTACATATTTGGGGAATGGGTTACGAATTACAAATAATATACAAGTAACATGAGTGACACAAATAAGACATATAATAACTAGCTGGGGAAAAGCTCAAACTACAGTTCATTTCAACATAGTGACAGTGCAAGGAGTAGTGGTTACTGGGAGTGAGTACACTGATTTATTACAAGTTATCGATAATTTTTACAATGGTTGGGACTGGGCTGTTCTTATAGAGATCAGTTCGTGCACGTATGGGCTGGATGCGGTTGTGGTGTCGAAGAGCAATTCTCGGACTAGGGATCTCAGGTGGTAGTAGGAGCCGGTGTCGGGGATGGTGTAGAAGCTTCTTACCAAATTTGCAGATGAGGTCGGGGTGATGGTCAGTGAGAGTCTAAAGGGTCGGTCAGTGTGTTGAGCGCTTCTTGATATGTGGAGTAGGAAGGGTAGAGAATAATCTTGCATGGCCTCTTTTGCACTTTTTCTAGGTGTTTACGTTGTGTGGCATTTAGGGAAGAAGACCAGGTGAGCTTGGGAAGTATGAATGTTGTGTAAACACTGAGGAGCTCGTGTGCAGGAACACCGAGGGACTTGAGTCGGCGTAGGAGGTGGAGACGGAAACTGGAGGATGTGATAACTTCACTGACGTGTGGTTTCTAATTTAGTTTGTTGTCTATATGTATGTGTGTGTGTGTGTGTATATACTACTGTACTTTTTAGATCCTCCTACGCAACCTAACCTATTATAGTTAAGTATAGTAGGCTATACACTATTTTTTTAGTATGTGTTATAAAATGTAATTGCATGTTATTATTATTAATATTATTATTATTAATATTATTATTATTCTTATTATTATTAGTATTATTATTATTATTATTATTATTTTTATTATTGTTATTATTATTACATACTAATATAATACTAAGTTGCCCACCAGATTTCCTCAGAGATGGGAGGAGCACATTGGCGGCGGTGTTGTTTATACTCCGCCCGATTACTGATTCCTATTCACCGAGCCAGAGCTGGCGGGCGGCGTGTTATGTGCCACGTTTTGTTTCCCATTGGGCGTACCGCTCAGCTGGGGAGTTGGAGATTTCATAAAAAGAAAGTTTGAGTGGAGAGCACACCTTTTCCTTCACATACAGTTATCTTAGACCATCTACTAGTATAATAGTTTGCAAAAAAATACTCTACACTCTTTATAGGTTATTGTTATGTTGTTGTTTTTTTTTTTACTTCTCATCAGATTGTGCATTCAACTAATATACATTAATAGTGTGTTTATTATTATGTTTTATAGTATTATTTCGTAAAATATTGGGTAACACAATTATAGTCACTAGTATAGTCTATTATATTATTGGGGTTTATAGCAGTTTGTGGTCTAATAGTATCATGCTTTATGAGTGGTGTTCTATGTAGTGATGATTAGGCAATAAAATATGCTTTGGGTGTTTATAGCAGTTTGTGGTCTACTAGTATCATGCTTTATGGGTGGTGTTCTATGTAGTGATGATTAGGCCATAAAATATGCTTTTGGTTTATTGCTAACAAAATATACTTTGCTCTACCGCTGTAGTGCAATACATGGTGAAACTTACATACACCGTTAATAAAGTATTGATGGAAGAAGAAGTAAGAGGAAGAATTGTGGAGGTAATGAACAGTGAGACAATGTATAGCCTCCGGGATGGCGGCAGCGTTTCTGTTATTAATATATAATAAGACAATAGGAAAATATGTTGTTGTCTCTACCTGTATTATTACCTTTGAGATAGCATGGTTAAATTTGGGGAGGACAGAGGAAGGAGCAGGAGGTTAGGAAGGGATTTGTAGTGGGAGAGATAGTGTCTGTGATCCTCGGATCACCACTCCTCGGATTATGTCAGTTCAAGTTTAGAAGCTCAATCAACTTTCCCTGATTACGAATTGGCAACCTTTCGATTTACAACAGGTACCTACTTACTGCTACAGTAGGTAGGTGAACAGGGACCAAGAGGGCTAGGAAGAGTGTCCAAACAACTTGCCTGTGTGATGTAGTCGTGGCCAGAATTAGGTTAGGATACAGACACATCTGGCTAGTTAGTAACGCTGTACCCATACCGGAACACTCAGCATGTAAACTTTGTGATACACCTTTAAAGCACTATATTATTGAATGTGACACTGTCAAAGACATCTTGAACTATGTCATTACTTCATTGAGGACATTACATTCTTGCTGTTTATCCCAAATTGGCTAGCCCACACACTGATTAGTCAACAGTTAGAATATGACTCCAATGTATGCTGCTGGTAAATGTGTACTGTCAATGAACCAGAGTGAAAATAAGGTCTCATCCCTTGCTGCTGCTGCTAAAGCTGCTTGCTTCTGCGCCCTTCTAAGTCCCGTTTAAGTCCCCCACCCCAGGCCCCCACAACCGCCCTTCACATCTACACCATTCAAAATCAATTTCACTCAATTTGCACAGAGTGTTATCCTGCAAAACGTTGATGTCGTATATTTCTCTCTTTAAGTGATATCCTGTGGCTCCGAAAGGAGCCTGTTTGGTTAGGTTGTCTTGTGTGAACGAACCTTGGGTTCTTATTTCTTCTCTGTCTTCTTGGGGAGGAGCACAGCTTGGATGTTAGGAAGGACACCCCCTTGGGCAATGGTGACTCCAGACAGGAGCTTGTTCAGCTCCTCGTCATTGCGAATGGCAAGCTGAAGATGACGCGGGATAATGCGGGTCTTCTTGTTGTCGCGGGCGGCGTTACCGGCCAGCTCGAGCACTTCTGCTGCCAGGTACTCCATGACGGCTGCAAGGTACACAGGGGCACCTGCACCAACACGCTCAGCATAGTTGCCTTTACGCAAGAGACGGTGGATCCTACCCACGGGGAACTGGAGTCCGGCCCTGCTAGAACGGGACTTTGACTTGCCCTTCACTTTGCCTCCCTTGCCGCGTCCTGACATGTTGCTGCTGCTGCTTTTCGTGATAGGAGTTAAATTTCCGCCCGCCACCTTGGTCTTTTATACCAAGCTCAGGATCAGGCCAGGTGGCCGTCTCGCGGACCCAACCAATGTAAGAGAGCCGTAGCTGCAGCCAGTCTGATCCTGAGCGGCCCGCTCGGTATATAAGGAAAAGTTAGTCGGGCCAGTTTTCAATTCTCTCGCTCCGCGCCACGAGTAACTGTGCCGCCATGCCTCCCAAAACTTCCGGAAAGGCTGCCAAGAAGGCTGGAAAGGCCCAGAAGGCCATTGCCAAGGGTGACAAGAAGAAGAAGCGCAGGAGGAAGGAAAGCTACAGCATCTACATCTACAAGGTACTGAAGCAAGTGCACCCCGACACAGGAGTCTCCTCCAAAGCTATGTCCATCATGAACTCTTTCGTGAACGACATCTTCGAGCGCATCGCTGCCGAGGCTTCCCGCCTGGCGCACTACAACAAACGCTCCACCATTACAAGTCGGGAAATCCAGACAGCTGTCCGACTCTTGCTGCCCGGTGAACTGGCCAAGCATGCCGTGTCTGAGGGCACCAAGGCTGTCACCAAGTACACCTCTTCCAAGTAAGAGGTTACTTGTGCACAACAAACACGCCATCCCACTACTACAACTTAATCGGCTCCATCGGAGCCACAGTTACATGTTAAAGAGACAGTTACCGACAGTGATATATTGAGAGGGAAATAAATAAAAAAAAATTATAATAATCTGCATTCTCTATTGGCGTAGAAACAGGACTAAATCGAAACATTATAAATAAATAAATAAATTCTGCGTGGAGTACTTTTACACCCACTGCAAAGTGACATACATGGAGTGTGTTTGGGTTTCATTTCTTGTTTGCAGCACGCCTATTTCATGTAAACAATTCATTTTATTTTATTTTATTGAATTTTCTTTTATTTTAGTTATTTATTTACTTACTTATTCTTTATATATTAATTTGTTACTAGCTCTTGTTTTTTGCACCCACCCACCTCCCGAATTGATGACCTACTATACATTCGTGCCTGCACGACTGTTACCAACTTACCGTTAGGCGATTTGGGTAACCGAAATTAACGCTCTCCTACCACCAACCATTTCGATTGTCATGAAAATTATCTTCAGAACAGTTCTTTGGCCCTGAGAAGGGCCGAGTTATAGATGTCTGGTAGGTTTTGTTGTGCTTTTTGTTTTTCCCCAAGGAAGAGGACTTAAGCACGCTCTCCGCGGATGCGCCGGGCCAGCTGGATGTCCTTGGGCATGATGGTAACGCGCTTGGCGTGAATGGCACACAGGTTGGTGTCCTCGAAAAGACCCACCAGGTAAGCCTCAGAGGCTTCCTGCAGAGCCATGACGGCAGACGACTGGAAGCGCAGGTCAGTCTTGAAATCCTGGGCGATCTCACGCACCAGGCGCTGGAAGGGCAGCTTCCTGATGAGTAGCTCTGTGCTCTTCTGGTAACGACGGATCTCACGAAGGGCGACGGTTCCCGGCCTGTAACGATGGGGCTTCTTGACACCACCGGTGGCTGGGGCGGACTTGCGAGCTGCCTTGGTGGCAAGCTGCTTCCGTGGAGCCTTGCCTCCAGTGGACTTGCGGGCAGTCTGTTTAGTACGGGCCATCTCGACGACGAAATAGTTAATACGGGCGGCCGGTTGTTGTTGTTGTTGTATAGATTGTCGGACCGTAGTCCGACACGGGCCTTTGCCTATAGGCGGCCCGTTTGGTGGTTCCGGCTGGAGCTCCAGGAGCAGCCAGACCGGATTGGGATTGGAGGTGGTCCCACCTGCAGATTGGAGGGATACTGCAGGTTGCAAGTGTGAGCGGACCCCCGATCAGTGGACGCTTACCACCAGCCCCCACTCTTGGACGTGGTCAGCTTCGGAGTGGCGCGCCCCCCGAACTGGGGTCCGCACTTGCTGGGAGAGGATGCTTTCTAAGCTATCTGGGTGGTGGGTATCGTGTGATGACCCGGAGTAGGTGGTGAATGTGGTCTGTATGGGCCTTTCGGGTTAGAGTGGCCGCTGGTGTTGTGTGTGTTTCTTGGGAGATTTGAGTTCTGTTTCGGAGGCTTTGTGTGACCTCGCAATCGAGGAGATAGTGTTCAAGTGGGTTGGCTGCTGGCTCCTGACAGTAGGTGCATTCCGTGACGTCATTTCCGATCATCTGCCAGGAGCACTTGTACCCTAGTCGTAGTCGGTGAAGGCTGACTTGGGTTTGTCTTGGAGTTTTCTTGTCTGCGAAAGGTGGTTCCCCTTTTGTGGCCGCCAGGTACCATTTGGCTGATTGGGAACCAGCGTTGAGTGCATGAAGGAAGCTCTTTTTGATGTGGAGCTTGGTAGTCTTTCTGAGGTGATTCTTTCTTTGCACATTGCTGGCTTGGATGTGTACGGAACGTGTAGCTGCCTTGGCTGCTTCGTCTGCCACGTCGTTTCCTCCGATCCCTACATGACTGGGAATCCAGTGTAAGACGACTGGTCGGTTTTGGCTTTGGAATTCCTGTAGCTGTGCGAGGATCGAGGTGATGATGTGGACGTTGTCTCTTGGTTGACTGTGTTGCAGCGCCTGCATGGCCGATTTCGAGTCCGTGTGAATTATGACGGACTTGTTGTGTTGTGTTGCAGCGTGTTGTAGGGCCTTTGAGATTGCTACCAGTTCTGTTTGTAGGGTGGAGCAGTCGTTGGAAAGTCTCCATTTGAGGGTCTGACCTTGGGTGTAGAAGGCCGCTCCGGATCTGTGATGTTTTGGGTCCACCGAGCCGTCTGTGAAGTATGATGCTGCATCAGCCGGTGTCTCGGTGGCTATGGCTTGGAGAGATATTTTTTTGAGGTCCTCCTTCTGGAGGTTGGCTTTACTGTCGCCGAGGTCGGTGAATTTGAGTGTGGCTGGTGGAGGGCTCCATGGTGGAGGAACAGTGTAACCATTGTCTCGTGTGTCTTGGTTGTTCTTGACGAGTGTTTCTGCTTGCAGGTGTCGGATGACCTCGCTTGCCTCGTGCGACCAGGTGGCCCCTCGCACTCTGTGGTCGAGGTGGAGGGAGGCACTGATTCGAATCTTGGCAGCTGTGGGCTTGTCTGCTCTGCAGATTTTGGCGAGGAGACCGGCTGTCACCTGCTTGACTCGTACTGCCAGGGGTGGTAGCTCGGTTTCCATTTGCAGATTGCAAATTCTGGTCCACATGGGTGCTCCGAGCATGGTCCTGAGAGCATTGTTTTGAATGACTTCTAGCTTAGCTATTTGGTCTTCTCTCAGTCCAATGAGTGCTGGAGCACTGTAATCTACCAGCGATCTGATGGCGGCTGTGTAGTAGGCTTTGAGCACATGAAGGTTTGCTCCTGCGGATTTGCTGGTGAGCGACCTCATTATATTGTGTCTGCTCTTCGTCCTGTGCCTGAGATACTCGAGTTGCGGCTTGAAGGTGAGTTTCTGGTCAAACCAGATTCCAAGACACTGGTGGGCGTTGGTCCAGACTACCGGCGTGTTTTGTATGGAGAGCATCTTGTCTGGTGTGTCTGTGCAGATGGCCATCGCTTTCGACTTGGCTGGATTTATCTTGAGTCCAAGTCTGTTGCACTCCTCTTCTATAAGTTGGAGTGCGTGTTGCGTGTTGGCTAGTCTGTTCGATCCTCTTACTATAAGCTGTAAGTCGTCTGCATAGCATAGGAGCTTGGCTGTTTGTCTGAAGGGAAGTTTGACTAGATTTTCCATCAGGACATTGAACAGCATTGGACTGAGGATGCCTCCTTGTGGGGTTCCGTTTTCGTGGACCCTGTAGCTTGAGGTTGCTCCCTGAAAGCGTACTCGTGCTTCTCTCTGTGTGAGGTAGTTCTGGATCCACCCCAGCAACCTTCCTTTGACGCCTTTTTTAGCGAGCGTAGTTGTAATGGCCAAAGGATTTGCTAGTTCGAAGGCTTTCTCCAGGTCGAGGAAGACCACCAGAGCTGGTTTGTTGTCCACTGTGCTGAGTATCTCGGCGATGTTGTTGCCTGTGCCGGTGTTCTCGGTGTAAGCAAAGATGTGAGGGTGTGGGCTGCCTACTTTCCACTTGAGTCGGTTGAGAGCCATTCTTTCTCCGGTCTTCGCTATGCAGCTGAGAAGGGAGATGGGCCTCGGCTTGTCTGGTTCTCTGGGCTTCGGAATGGGCTGTATATCTGCCTTCTTCCATTCCGGTGGGAGTCTTTGTGCTGTCCACGAAGCATTGATGGCTTGCAGCAGAGCCTCGTGTCCGGCTGTACCGGCATGAGAAAGCATGGAGTAGGTTATCCTGTCGGCCCCTGGAGCTGTATCCTTGCTTCGTTTTAGCGACTTCTGGAGTTCTTGCTGGTTGAATGGTCTGTCAGTGTCATCTTCACTGTTGCAGGCCTCTTCGATCATCTGGAGTCTGACCTGTCGCAGACGCCGTTGTGTCTCCTCCGCCTGTCTCGGGAGGTTCTTCGTTGCTGCTCGGTCAGAGAACAGTTTTGCAAGTCTCTCGGCTTCCTCTTCTGGGTTGGGATGAGTTGGTGGTGGTGGTGTTGCCTTCCCAGATGCCCTTCGGATCTGGGCCCACATCTTGCCAAGGGAGGTGTGCTCGTTCAGTTCGGAGCACCACTTGAGCCAGCTTACGTTTTTAATTTCTTCCTTCTCTTCCCTGGTATCCTTGACTATGACTTGCAGGAGATGTCTGTTTGTTGCCGTGGGATGTCTCCTGTAGTTTCTTCGGGCCATGTTCACTCTGTGGTTGAGTTCTTTCACCCTGGGACAGTAGTACCAGTAATCATTGTACTGTCTTGATGTGGGTTTTGTTTTTGGGATAGCCTCTTCTGCCGCTAGGTGAAACGCCTCGACCAATTGGTGGTGGAGGGTTGTCTCATCCGCGGGTGCTGCGCCGGCCGGCTGTGATTTTTCGCGCCACTTAGCCAGGTGTTTCTTGAAGAGTCCCCAGTCTGCCTTTTGAGTGTTGTATCTCCATCTCGGGGGGGGTGGAGTGGGGAGTTTGTTCACCTTCAGCGTTGTTAGGGTGGCGAAGTGGTCACTGGTCAGCGTGGGGTGTATCTGCCAGGAGGCCGAAGGCTGTAGTGCACTGGAGACGAAGGTTAGATCTAGCCTTCCTCCCCTAGTGTGGGTGGGCTCTCCGGTGTTCAGGAGGCAGATCTCGGGTGTATCTTGAAAGGTGGTGTATAGGTGTAGGCCGTCTTCATTTGTGGGGCTTGCCGAGCTTAGGAAGGGATGATGTGCGTTGAAATCCCCTCCTATGAGTGTGGCGTGGTCAGCGGCCGAAGCAAATAATTGAGTAACCTCCAGTGAGCCCCTTGGGTTCTTGTAGATGTTGTGAACAGTTAATTCCCGTTCTTGGAGGGTTACTTTGACGGCCTGTGTCTCGATGTTTTCCCCACATGGAAATTGCTGCGTGACATCGGCGGAGGGTATGCTTGACTTGACCAAGATCATACATCCTCTTGTTGACGCCTGCGTGAAATGCCTCCTGTATGTCTTGTAACCGCTGAATTTGAAACAGTGGTGTTCTTGTAGAAGTGTTTCTTGTAGGAGTATGATGTCAAGCTTGTCCTTGGCTGCTGCTTCTTGTAGGAGGTGTTTCTTGTTTTTGATGCCCTGAGCATTCCATGTTAGGATGTTCAGGGTGCTGACGTTTTCCACCACTGTTTCATCGGGGACTTCTGGTGGTCCTCGATGGAGATGTCCAAGTTCGATTCCAACTGAATCAGGTCCATGTCTTCGTGTTCTGTGGTTTTTGCCTTCTGGGCCGTGGTTCGGTTCAGGGGAGTTGAAACGTCCAGTTTCTTTCTGGGAGCTGTCGGTATCTTGGGAGCTGTCGGTGTCTTGGGTTCTCTGGTGGCCTTCTTCGGTGTAGAGTGTACCTCGGCTGTTACTCGTGTGCGGACCGGCGTGGCTTCCTCCACTGAGGTGGCTGGAGCTGTGGCGACTTGCCCGAGGACGCTCCCCATGAGTATTTGGAGCTGTGTGGGTTGGATCTTGTGGCCCAGTAGTCCGGCTAGGCCCTCCGCGAAGGTCGTCAGTACATTGGCTAGGTCTGATATGTGTATCATTCCTTCTGGTGCCTTGGTGTGTGCTTCTTTTGTCTTTCTCGTGGTTGTCGTTCTCTGCTGCTTGGGTGGCTGAGGTGTGGCTGTAGTGAGGCCAGGAAACTGGGCTGCACTTTGGGTGTTGACTGGCTGAGGAGGTTGTCTTTGTTGTTTGGGCCTTTGGGTTCCCCACACGAAGGTACTTGGTGGGGCTGGTGTGTAGGCGGTGGGGGCCGGTCTTGCTGCTGGTCGGTTTGCCTGGACCCTCTTTGTTCTCTCGGAGCATCCAGGATTCCAGGCGTGGTGTTTGCCCCCGCAGTTGGCACACTTGGGGGCAATTTTTTCCCCATTTTTCAGCTTGGTGAGGCAGGAGTGTGTGCCGTGCTTCTGTGCGCAGACTGCGCAGATTTCCTTGTACGTGCACCTTGTCTGATGGTGCCCGTATTTCTGGCATCTGAAGCACCGCAGGGGCTCTGGGACGAAGGGCCTCACTTCGTAGATCCCCCAGGTTTTGAGGTCTATGGTGCTGGGGGGTGAGCCGTAGTGCGTTATGAGCACTTGTTTCGTGGTGGCCGTCTTGTCGGACAGGGGAGAGCATCTCTCGGCTTTTAGGATCTTCGGGTGGTTCTCCAGGGGTTCGAGAGGTAGTTCCTTTGGGTACCGGAGGACTACCGACTTCATCAGTTTCTGGGCGGGGTCTAGCTTGGTTGAAGTAATGGTGGTGGTGTTTTGTAGGTAAGTGTCGAGGGTGGTGGCGGAGTTCTTGTCTTTGGGGTGAACGATCATCTCCCCCTTTAGGTTGGGCCGCACTGAGAACTTGGCCAGAGGATTTAGCTTTTCCATCTCTGTGACGGCGGCATATGTTGTTTTTGCGTCCGTTTTCGTGATCCGGAATTTTGGCAGTGTCGTTGGAGGTGAGCTGGTGGTGGTGATGGGTGCCTTTGGGGCTGCTTGACGGCATTCGTTTCCCGAAAAAGCACGTCGGCGTTTCTTGTTTTCTACCTTCGTCCAGTTGTCCTCAGTAGCGGTAGCAGTGGTGGTGGTGGTGGAGGTGGTGGTGGTGGTGGAGTTGTTGGAGGTGGTGGCAGAGTTCCTACTTTTCAGGGCTTCGTTGAAGGCGCGTAACTGGTCTGCTTTCTCTGTGCGAAGCCTGTCGTAGTTCGGGTCGTCAGGTTGGCGGTTCAGGCGGGGATCGCGGTTAGGAGGGCGTACGCGCTCCATAACCGGGTTTATTTTTTATTTTTTTTTTATTTTTTTTTTTTTTAAATCCTACCTATTCCGTTTGAGTAAATAGCAGAGGAATTACAGCACTCCCCACTAGCTGGTGGTCGTAGAGTGGTTCCTGAGCTTCTCTCCCGGAGCCCCGATTGGGGAAGCCTACTTCCTAGTGTATGTGACTGCTCACTTATAGACGTGAGCTAAGTGTGCCTATTTGGGAAGGATAAGGATTGCTACCCTCTTTCCAGGTGGACCCGCACGATCACGGTTTTCCTGGAAAGACTCGGCTGGGGAGGGTTTTGCTCCGACCCCCTTTCGTGTTCACAATCTCCTGGGAGGGAGGTGAACAGTTACAGGGGGGACCGCAGGACGAATACACTTTTGAGGGTGCAGGTCCCTAGGCCAGAGCGAAAAAGGAAAAATAGTAGTAGAAGGAAAAGAGCTCAAACCACGCCGGGAATATCGCGCTATAACTGCTCTCCAGCTGGAGTGTGGGTCACTCACACCACCAGTGGGGAGGGCAAGCTAATGCTCGATAAACCGAGAACGCTCGTGAGTTGTTGTGGACGATGACAGTCGTGGGTGGTCCGGTCCGGGAAGATGGCCAACAATGGTACAAGGGAGAGGGCGGTCTTCAGAGTTCCGGGTCCAGCAGGAGGTCTTGTTGAGAGGTCTTCTTCGTTGTTGTTGTTGTTGTATAGATTGTCGGACCGTAGTCCGACACGGGCCTTTGCCTATAGGCGGCCCGTTTGGTGGTTCCGGCTGGAGCTCCAGGAGCAGCCAGACCGGATTGGGATTGGAGGTGGTCCCACCTGCAGATTGGAGGGATACTGCAGGTTGCAAGTGTGAGCGGACCCCCGATCAGTGGACGCTTACCACCAGCCCCCACTCTTGGACGTGGTCAGCTTCGGAGTGGCGCGCCCCCCGAACTGGGGTCCGCACTTGCTGGGAGAGGATGCTTTCTAAGCTATCTGGGTGGTGGGTATCGTGTGATGACCCGGAGTAGGTGGTGAATGTGGTCTGTATGGGCCTTTCGGGTTAGAGTGGCCGCTGGTGTTGTGTGTGTTTCTTGGGAGATTTGAGTTCTGTCTCGGAGGCTTTGTGTGACCTCGCAATCGAGGAGATAGTGTTCAAGTGGGTTGGCTGCTGGCTCCTGACAGTAGGTGCATTCCATGACGTCATTTCCGATCATCTGCCAGGAGCACTTGTACCCTAGTCGTAGTCGGTGAAGGCTGACTTGGGTTTGTCTTGGAGTTTTCTTGTCTGCGAAAGGTGGTTCCCCTTTTGTGGCCGCCAGGTACCATTTGGCTGATTGGGAACCAGCGTTGAGTGCGTGAAGGAAGCTCTTTTTGATGTGGAGCTTGGTAGTCTTTCTGAGGTGATTCTTGATCTGTTGCACACTTGCTGGAACTTGGATGTGTACGCTACTGGAGCGTGTAGCTGCCTTGGCTGCTTCGTCTGCCACGTCGTTTCCTCCGATCCCTACATGACTGGGAATCCAGTGTAAGACGACTGGTCGGTTTTGGCTTTGGAATTCCTGTAGCTGTGCGAGGATCGAGGTGATGATGTGGACGTTGTCTCTTGGTTGACTGTGTTGCAGCGCCTGCATGGCCGATTTCGAGTCCGTGTGAATTATGACGGACTTGTTGTGTTGTGTTGCAGCGTGTTGTAGGGCCTTTGAGATTGCTACCAGTTCTGTTTGTAGGGTGGAGCAGTCGTTGGAAAGTCTCCATTGGAGGGTCTGACCTTGGGTGTAGAAGGCCGCTCCGGATCTATGATGTTTTGGGTCCACCGAGCCGTCTGTGAAGTATGATGCTGCATCAGCCGGTGTCTCGGTGGCTATGGCTTGGAGAGATATTTTTTTGAGGTCCTCCTTCTGGAGGTTGGCTTTACTGTCGCCGAGGTCGGTGAATTTGAGTGTGGCTGGTGGAGGGCTCCATGGTGGAGGAACAGTGTAACCATTGTCTCGTGTGTCTTGGTTGTTCTTGACGAGTGTTTCTGCTTGCAGGTGTCGGATGACCTCGCTTGCCTCGTGCGACCAGGTGGCCCCTCGCACTCTGTGGTCGAGGTGGAGGGAGGCACTGATTCGAATCTTGGCAGCTGTGGGCTTGTCTGCTCTGCAGATTTTGGCGAGGAGACCGGCTGTCACCTGCTTGACTCGTACTGCCAGGGGTGGTAGCTCGGTTTCCATTTGCAGATTGCAGATTCTGGTCCACATGGGTGCTCCGAGCATGGTCCTGAGAGCATTGTTTTGGATGACTTCTAGCTTAGCTATTTGGTCTTCTCTCAGTCCAATGAGTGCTGGAGCACTGTAATCTACCAGCGATCTGATGGCGGCTGTGTAGTAGGCTTTGAGCACATGAAGGTTTGCTCCTGCGGATTTGCTGGTGAGCGACCTCATTATATTGTGTCTGCTCTTCGTCCTGTGCCTGAGATACTCGAGTTGCGGCTTGAAGGTGAGTTTCTGGTCAAACCAGATTCCAAGACACTGGTGGGCGTTGGTCCAGACTACCGGCGTGTTTTGTATGGAGAGCATCTTGTCTGGTGTGTCTGTGCAGATGGCCATCGCTTTCGACTTGGCTGGATTTATCTTGAGTCCAAGTCTGTTGCACTCCTCTTCTATAAGTTGGAGTGCGTGTTGCGTGTTGGCTAGTCTGTTCGATCCTCTTACTATAAGCTGTAAGTCGTCTGCATAGCATAGGAGCTTGGCTGTTTGTCTGAAGGGAAGTTTGACTAGATTTTCCATCAGGACATTGAACAGCATTGGACTGAGGATGCCTCCTTGTGGGGTTCCGTTTTCATGGACCCTGTAGCTTGAGGTTGCTCCCTGAAAGCGTACTCGTGCTTCTCTCTGTGTGAGGTAGTTCTGGATCCACCCCAGCAACCTTCCTTTGACGCCTTTTTTAGCGAGCGTAGTTGTAATGGCCAAAGGATTTGCTAGTTCGAAGGCTTTCTCCAGGTCGAGGAAGACCACCAGAGCTGGTTTGTTGTCCACTGTGCTGAGTATCTCGGCGATGTTGTTGCCTGTGCCGGTGTTCTCGGTGTAAGCAAAGATGTGAGGGTGTGGGCTGCCTACTTTCCACTTGAGTCGGTTGAGAGCCATTCTTTCTCCGGTCTTCGCTATGCAGCTGAGAAGGGAGATGGGCCTCGGCTTGTCTGGTTCTCTGGGCTTCGGAATGGGCTGTATATCTGCCTTCTTCCATTCCGGTGGGAGTCTTTGTGCTGTCCACGAAGCATTGATGGCTTGCAGCAGAGCCTCGTGTCCGGCTGTACCGGCATGAGAGAGCATGGAGTATGTTATCCTGTCGGCCACTGGAGCTGTATCCTTGCTTCGTTTTAGCGACTTCTGGAGTTCTTGCTGGTTGAATGGTCTGTCAGTGTCATCTTCACTGTTGCAGGCCTCTTCGATCATCTGGAGTCTGACCTGTCGCAGACGCCGTTGTGTCTCCTCCGCCTGTCTCGGGAGGTTCTTCGTTGCTGCTCGGTCAGAGAACAGTTTTGCAAGTCTCTCGGCTTCCTCTTCTGGGTTGGGATGAGTTGGTGGTGGTGGTGTTGCCTTCCCAGATGCCCTTCGGATCTGGGCCCACATCTTGCCAAGGGTGGTGTGCTCGTTCAGTTCGGAGCACCACTTGAGCCAGCTTGCGTTTTTAATTTCTTCCTTCTCTTCCCTGGTATCCTTGACTATGACTTGCAGGAGATGTCTGTTTGTTGCCGTGGGATGTCTCCTGTAGTTTCTTCGGGCCATGTTCACTCTGTGGTTGAGTTCTTTCACCCTGGGACAGTAGTACCAGTAATCATTGTACTGTCTTGATGTGGGTTTTGTTTTTGGGATAGCCTCTTCTGCCGCTAGGTGAAACGCCTCGACCAATTGGTGGTGGAGGGTTGTCTCATCCGCGGGTGCTGCGCCGGCCGGCTGTGATTTTTCGCGCCACTTAGCCAGGTGTTTCTTGAAGAGTCCCCAGTCTGCCTTTTGAGTGTTGTATCTCCATCTCGGGGGGGGTGGAGTGGGGAGTTTGTTCACCTTGAGCGTTGTTAGGGTGGCGAAGTGGTCACTGGTCAGCGTGGGGTGTATCTGCCAGGAGGCCGAAGGCTGTAGTGCACTGGAGACGAAGGTTAGATCTAGCCTTCCTCCCCTAGTGTGGGTGGGCAGCTTCCTGATGAGTAGCTCTGTGCTCTTCTGGTAACGACGGATCTCACGAAGGGCGACGGTTCCGGGCCTGTAACGATGGGGCTTCTTGACACCACCGGTGGCTGGGGCGGACTTGCGAGCTGCCTTGGTGGCAAGCTGCTTCCGTGGAGCCTTGCCTCCAGTGGACTTGCGGGCAGTCTGTTTAGTACGGGCCATCTCGACGACGAAATAGTAAATACGGGCGGCCCGGCAGGCGGGCGGGCTTATATACAGACATTCTCCACCTCAGTGGCCACCTCATTGGCCACGAGTGCCGCATGCGTCATCCGCAAGCTACGCCCCACCTCCAAGAGGGAGGGACGGCCTTGGATGAACGATACTACCGCTGCGTCCACAGCACGCCACCTACTCCCACCAAACCGTGGGCGAAGCCACACCAGGACCACCTGTAGTAGCAACCACAACAACATGACTGGACGAGGCAAAGGCGGCAAGGGACTTGGAAAGGGTGGCGCCAAGCGTCATCGTAAGGTGCTTCGTGACAACATCCAGGGTATCACCAAGCCCGCCATTCGTCGTCTAGCTCGGCGTGGAGGTGTTAAACGTATATCCGGCCTCATCTACGAGGAGACCCGCGGCGTCCTCAAGGTGTTTCTGGAGAACGTCATCCGTGACGCCGTCACCTACACCGAGCACGCAAAAAGGAAGACCGTCACCGCCATGGATGTGGTGTATGCCCTGAAACGGCAGGGCCGCACCCTTTATGGTTTTGGTGGTTAATCAACCTGATGGACGGGCGCACACCACCACCACCACCACCACCACCACGACAAACAAATATACGGACCTAATTTTAGGTCCACATTTAAATCGCTAAAGAGTTGGTTAGACACTGAGTAAATCGTTGAAAATATATCCAATAACATGATCCTCTCTAATTCTGGACTTGTGGTATGAGTATAGGTTGTGCGTGAACGTGTTGGAACCACTTCCTAGTAATTGTCAGTCAGTCAGTCAGTCAGTCAACATTCACCTAACCTCCAGGTACCTCACCTAACTTCCTGTAGCGTCACCGAACCTCACGAAATGTAACCCAATGTAGTTTATAATCTATCCTAACATGACATAACATAACCACGCACTATATTACTTCGGTAAGAGTAATGAGTTTTAATACGCAAAGTTGCAGTTATCATTCATGCATACATACATACATACATACATAACATGCTAGTGGCAGGGGGGATTGAAGTGAATTTTAGGAGGAGAGAATAGGTGCAGTGGCTAAACAGCGCTTGCGTGAGGGACTTTAAGCAGCAACTCGCCTGGATGCGGCAGGATAGAGTCAGGTCAAGCGTCCGGTGCATGTTGGGTTCCGCCATGGTTTCTCAGTGTTTGGTCGGCTTGATTGTGTGTGTTGTTTTCTTGTTTGGAGGAAATGTCTTGGTATTCTTCTTCTTAGCTTGAAGTTGATTTTCTTCTAACTCTTCTCCTCTTGTTGTTCGTCTTCCTCGTGTCTGCTATCATTCTGTAAAGACTCTATATATGTATGTAGGTATGAGTGAGTAACAGTTGCCGGTTACAGTGATACTTCATATTCGCTGGTGTTGTACTGTATGGCTTCGGTATTTCTTAATATACAAACGGCACCGTTAGGGGATTGAGGTATTTAAAAACCAGCCTACATTACTTATATATAGAAATAAATAATGTGGCTTGGACAATAATGACGACTACTCTCTCCTACCTTCCCCAAACAAGGGCTTTTCGAAAGTATACATTGGACACAAATGACTTAGTACATACATTGGTGGTTTAACAAAAGCCCTCATTAGAGATAGGTGAAGGAGCACACAGTGAACATACAGATTAATGTTTGCACGCGTAGATCATGTAAGGTGAGGTGTTGAACACCAGACACGTGGTGTAGTAACTCCCTCACAGATGGCGTTATGAGGGGCCTGATGATGTAGCAGTTACCTCACAGATGGTGTTATGAGGAACTTCACATGATGATGCTGTAGCCAAACATTCACTACGTGGTGTCGTAGCATCTTGGGGACACCACGTGGTCGACATGACTCACTCATTCAAGTGGGTGAGGTGTGGTCCCAGGCCTCTCTATCGTGGAGTCTCAGGGGAAGTATAACCGGGTACCTGGGACCTCACTGTGTGAAGCTGGTTAGCTAGCTTGGGTAAGACTCAACTGCCGAGTTGTTTTTCACTGAGTTAAGCACTGTTCACCACTATTCATCACTGGTTCCATTCCTTTGCCAAATGAGATAGTACCTTATGGCAAGAACTTGTTGATAGTCCGGTGGGGAGGAGGGTTCAGGGGAGTGAGTTGGTATGGACCAACATATAAATAATAATAATAATAATAATAATAATTAACGGTTTATTGAAAGAGCTTGGCAGCCAGAAGGCTGAAAATATACAGTTACATATTTGGGGAATGGGTTACGAATTACAAATAATATACAAGTAACATGCGTGACACAAATAAGACATATAATAACTAGCTGGGGAAAAGCTCAAACTACAGTTCATTTCAACATAGTGACAGTGCAAGGAGTAGTGTTTACTGGGAGTGAGTACACTGATTTATTACAAGTTATCGATAATTTTTACAATGGTTGGGACTGGGCTGTTCTTATAGCGATCAGTTCGTGCACGTATGGGCTGGATGCGGTTGTGGTGTCGAAGAGCAATTCTCGGACTAGGGATCTCAGGTGGTAGTAGGAGCCGGTGTCGGGGATGGTGTAGAAGCTTCTTACCAAATTTGCAGATGAGGTCGTGGTGATGGTCAGTGAGAGTCTAAAGGGTCGGTCAGTGTGTTGAGCGCTTCTTGATATGTGGAGTAGGAAGGGTAGAGAATAATCTTGCATGGCCTCTTTTGCACTTTTTCTAGGTGTTTACGTTGTGTGGCATTTAGGGAGGAAGACCAGGTGAGCTTGGGAAGTATGAATGTTGTGTAAACACTGAGGAGCTGGTGTGCAGGAACACCGAGGGACTTGAGTCGGAGTAGGAGGTGGAGACGGAAACTGGAGGATTTGATAACTTCACTGACGTGTGGTTTCTAATTTAGTTTGTTGTCTATGGTGACGCCGAGGAGCTTCGTGGAATCTAAAACCTGGAGTGTGTTCGGACCTAGAGTAATGGAAGGAGGTGGGACAATGTCGGAGGAGAGGTTGATGTGCATAACCATGGTTGTTGGTGGCCCAGTTTTGGAGACTGTTCAATAAATCATGAAGGGCGGTATAGTTTGGAGCAGAATTGTTGACGCTGATCCCAATGGTGGAGTCGTCGACATATTTCCAGCGAGCAGGGGTTTCTCTTAGGGCATCATTGATGAGCATAAGGAAGCAGAGTGGTCCCATCTTGGTGCCTTGGGGGACGCCACAGGTGAGTGACTGAAAGGTGGAGACAGCCAGCCCCTCGGAAGCGTACAGCTTGGCGTCGGTCACTGAGGAAGTCTGTAAGCCCTGGTATAATAAGACTTCTCCGAAGCCCGAGGTCAATAGCTTAGTTGATGATTATATTGTGGTCGACTAGGTCGAACGCTTTAGTGAAATCAATGAAGGCGACAGCTACAGACGTTTTTCGTTTCTCGAGATGGCGGTATATGTAATCGAGAAAGCTGACAAGACAGTCAGTCAGTCAGTGGTGGAGGAAGTTTTCATGTTGCCAAATTGCTGAGGGTCTACTACGACTCCTGCAATATCAGCAAAAGCCCAGCCAGTCGAACACAAAACTTTCACAGATTAGGCTGGGTATTGGGGTGATTGCAATAGGTCGTAGCTGATTTAAGGATTGTGGGCTGGTTGACTTGGGCACTGGTGATA
Organism: Homarus americanus; assembly: GCF_018991925.1. Taxonomy (NCBI): domain Eukaryota; kingdom Metazoa; phylum Arthropoda; class Malacostraca; order Decapoda; family Nephropidae; genus Homarus; species Homarus americanus. Next base: position 6,000 of record NW_024710848.1, on the reverse strand, counting down.
CATAAGAGGTCTTCCAGTCAGCTGGGCATCTGGCTTGACTGAGAGAAGCATTGATGATGGAGCATAGGGGTTTAGCAAGCTCCGGGGAGAACTCCTTGAAGCGTTTCATTGGTAAGTCAATGGGGGTGGTAGAGCGTTTTAATTTTAGTTTGTCCAGGCGTTTTGCTATTTCAAATACTTCTACTAAGTCAGTGGGAAGGGGGGGGCTGGTAGGTAAGCAGGGAGAGTGGTTGTGTCAAGCCGGGGGAGCGTCTGGCATATAGTAGCGAAGTGTGTGTGTGTGTGTGTGTGTGTGTGTGTGTGTATACTACTGTACTTTTTAGATCCTCCTACGCAACCTAACCTATTATAGTTAAGTATAGTAGGCTATACACTATTTTGTTTGTATGTGTTATAAAATGAAATTGCATGTTATTATTATTAATATTATTATTATTAATATTATTATTATTATTAGTAGTAGTAGTATTATTATTATTATTATTATTGTTATTATTATTACATGCTAATATAATACTAAGTTGCCCGCCAGATTTCCTCAGAGATGGGAGGAGCACATTGGCGGCGGTGTTGTTTATACTCCGCCCGATTACTGATTCCTATTCACCGAGCCAGAGCTGGCGGGCGGCGTGTTATGTGCCACGTTTTGTTTCCCATTGGGCGTACCGCTCAGCTGGGGAGTAGGAGATTTCATCAAAAGAAAGTTTGAGTGGAGAGCACACCTTTTCCTTCACATACAGTTATCTTAGACCATCTACTAGTATAATAGTTTGCACAAAAATACTCTACACTCTTTCTAGGTTATTGTTATGTTTTTTTTTTTTTTTTTGATTTCTCATCAGATTGTGCATTCAACTAATATACACTATTAGTGTGTTTATTATTATGTTTTATAGTATTATTTCGTATAATATTGGGTAACACAATTAGAGTCACTAGTATAGTATATTTTCGGGGTTTATAGCAGTTTGTGGTCTAATAGTATCATGCTTTATGAGTGGTGTTCTATGTAGTGATGGATGATTAGGCAATAAAATATGCTTTGGGTGTTTATAGCAGTTTGTGGTCTACTAGTATCATGCTTTATGGGTGGTGTTCTATGTAGTGATGATTAGGCCATAAAATATGCTTTTGGTTTATTGCTAACAAAATATACTTTGCTCTACCGCTGGAGTGCAAAACATGGTGAAACTTACATACACCGTTAATAAAGTATTGGTGGAAGAAGAAGAAGAAGTAAGAGGAAGAATTGTGGAGGGAATGAACAGTGAGACAATGTAAAGCCTCCAGGATGGCGGCAGCGTTTCTGTTATTAATATATAATAAGACAATAGGAAAATATGTTGTTGTCTCTACCTGTATTATTACCTTTGCGATAGCATGGTTCAATTTTTGGAGGACAGAGGAAGGAGCAGGAGGTTAGGAAGGGAGAGATAGTGTCTGTGATCCTCGGGTCACCACTCCTCGGATTGTGTCAGTTCAAGTTTAGAAGCTCCAACAACTTTCCCTGAATACAAATTGGCAACGTTTCGATTTACAACAGGTACCTACTTACTGCTACAGTAGGTAGGTGAACAGGGACCAAGGGGGCTAGGAAGAGTGTCCAAACAACTTGCCTGTGTGATGTAGTCGTGGCCAGAATTAGGTTAGGATACAGACACATCTGGCTAGTTAGTAACGCTGTACCCATAAAGGAACACTCAGCATGTAAACTTGGTGATACACCTTTAAAGCACTACTATATTATTGAATGGGACACTGTCAAAGACTTCAGGCCACCTCACTTATTGTATCTTGAACTATGTCATTACTTCATTGAGGACATTACATTCTTGCTCTTTATCCCAAATTGGCTAGCCCACACTGGTAAATGTGTACTGTACTGTCAATGAATCTGATGTATTTCTTTGTGTATGAACCTGACTGAAAATAAGGTCGCCTCCTGCTGCTGCTGCTGCTGCTGCTTCTTGCGCCCTTCTAAGTCCCGTTTAAGTCCCCCACCCCAGGCCCCCGCAGTACCCCTTCACATCTACACCATTCAAAATCAATTTCACTCATTTCCACAAACTATGCTAATTTGACGTAAAATAGAGTGTTATCCTGCAAAACGTTGATGTCGTATATTTCTCTCTTTAAGTGATATCCTGTGGCTCCGAAAGGAGCCTGTTTGGTTAGGTTGTCTTGTGTGAACGAACCTTGGGTTCTTATTTCTTCTCTGTCTTCTTGTGGAGGAGCACAGCTTGGATGTTAGGAAGGACACCCCCTTGGGCAATGGTGACTCCAGATAGGGGCTTGTTCAGCTCCTCGTCATTGCGAATGGCAAGCTGAAGATGACGCGGGATAATGCGGGTCTTCTTGTTGTCGCGGGCGGCGTTACCGGCCAGCTCGAGCACTTCTGCTGCCAGGTACTCCATGACGGCTGCAAGGTACACAGGGGCACCTGCACCAACACGCTCAGCATAGTTGCCTTTACGCAAGAGACGGTGGATCCTACCCACGGGGAACTGGAGTCCGGCCCTGCTAGAACGGGACTTTGACTTGCCCTTCACCTGGCCTCCCTTGCCGCGTCCTGACATGTTGCTGCTGCTGCTTTTCGTGATAGGAGTTAAATTTCCGCCCGCCACCTTGGTCTTTTATACCAAGCTCAGGATCAGGCCAGGTGGCCGTCTCGCGGACCCAACCAATGTAAGAGAGCCGTAGCTGCAGCCAGTCTGATCCTGAGCGGCCCGCTCGGTATATAAGGAAAAGTTAGTCGGGCCAGTTTTCACTTCTCTCGCTCCGCGCCACGAGTAACTGTGCCGCCATGCCTCCCAAAACTTCCGGAAAGGCTGCCAAGAAGGCTGGAAAGGCCCAGAAGGCCATTGCCAAGGGTGACAAGAAGAAGAAGCGCAGGAGGAATGAAAGCTACAGCATCTACATCTACAAGGTACTGAAGCAAGTGCACCCCGACACAGGAGTCTCCTCCAAAGCTATGTCCATCATGAACTCTTTCGTGAACGACATCTTCGAGCGCATCGCTGCCGAGGCTTCCCGCCTGGCGCACTACAACAAACGCTCCACCATTACAAGTCGGGAAATCCAGACAGCTGTCCGACTCTTGCTGCCCGGTGAACTGGCCAAGCATGCCGTGTCTGAGGGCACCAAGGCTGTCACCAAGTACACCTCTTCCAAGTAAGAGGTTACTTTTGCACAACAAACACGCCATCCCACTACTACAACTTAATCGGCTCCATCGGAGCCAGAGTTACATGTTAAAGAGACAGTTACCGACAGTGATATATTGAGAGGGAAATAAATAAAAAAAAAATTATAATAATCTGCATTCTCTATTGGCGTAGAAACCGGACTAAATCGAAACATAATAAATAAATAAATAAATTCTGCGTGGAGTACTTTTACACCCACTGCAAAGTGACATACATGGAGTGTGTTTGGGCTTCATTTCATGTTTGCAGCACGCCTATTTCATGTAAACAATTTATTTTATTTTATTGTATTTTATTGTATTTTCTTTTATTTTATTTATTTATTTCCTTACTTATTTTTTATATATTTATTTGTTACTAGCTCTTGTTTGTTGCACCCACCCACCTCCCGAATTGATGACCTACTATACATTCGTGCCTGCACGAATGTTACCAACTGACCGTTAGGCGATTTGGGTAACCGAAATTAACGCTCTCCTACCACCAACCATTTCGATTGTCATGACAATTATCTTCAGAACAGTTCTTTGGCCCTGAGAAGGGCCGAGTTATAGATGTCTGGTAGGTTTTGTTGTGCTTTTTCTTTTTCCCCAAGGAAGAGGACTTAAGCACGCTCTCCGCGGATGCGCCGGGCCAGCTGGATGTCCTTGGGCATGATGGTAACGCGCTTGGCGTGAATGGCACACAGGTTGGTGTCCTCGAAAAGACCCACCAGGTAAGCCCCAGAGGCTTCCTGCAGAGCCATGACGGCAGACGACTGGAAGCGCAGGTCAGTCTTGAAATCCTGGGCGATCTCACGCACCAGGCGCTGGAAGGGCAGCTTCCTGATGAGTAGCTCTGTGCTCTTCTGGTAACGACGGATCTCACGAAGGGCGACGGTTCCGGGCCTGTAACGATGGGGCTTCTTGACACCACCGGTGGCTGGGGCGGACTTGCGAGCTGCCTTGGTGGCAAGCTGCTTCCGTGGAGCCTTGCCTCCAGTGGACTTGCGGGCAGTCTGTTTAGTACGGGCCATCTCGACGACGAAATAGTCAATACGGGCGGCCCGGCAGGCGGGCGGGCTTATATACAGACATTCTCCACCTCAGTGGCCACCTCATTGGCCACGAGTGCCGCATGCGTCATCCGCAAGCTACGCCCCACCTCCAAGAGGGAGGGACGGCCTTGGATGAACGATACTACCGCTGCGTCCACAGCACGCCACCTACTCCCACCAAACCGTGGGCGAAGCCCATCACACACACTCTCTCTCCCTCACCATGAACGGATACGAGTTTGTTAACGTGGCGCGGATACGTCCGGACACGCCGACCTGCCCCAAGAAACTAAACCTCCTAGTTCTCCAGAAGTTTTTCGAAGCTAATGGGATCGTGGGGGTCACCAAGGTAGAACGCCTAAAGCTCCATGGTGACATCAAGATCACCTTCGCCGAGATGGGCATGCCCGCTCAAATCGCGGAGATCCCAGACATCAACGGCATTCCTTTTAAAATGTTTGCCTTCATGTGGGACAACTTGAAGCTGGGTGTAATCTCCCACGCCGAAATTGCCCACATGGACAAAGCAGAGCTGAGTGAGCTCCTCAAGGAGCAGCAGCTCCAAGTTGTGAAGAAGCTGTCCGACACCACTGCCCTCATCGGACACCACTCCACCCTACCCAAGGAAGCTCAACTGGCGTGGGTAACTATGCCAGTCAAGCCCTACTGCAGACCGAAACGGTGTTACAAATGCCAGCACTATGGACACACTGCAAACAAGTGTGAGGCGCAGGAAGACACCTGCTCCATGTGTGGCAGCCCTGGACACCGCTACACGGCCTGCCCCAACACAGAGAAAAAATGCGTCTTGAGAAAAAACTGAGCTACAAAGAGGCCCTCCTTGCTGTACGCTCCCAAGAAAAGAAAAAACCAGCAGTAAAGAAAAACCAAGAAAAGAAAACTCAACAGAAGCAGCCCACCACACATAACCAAGAACACCACGTGGCCCGTGGTGCTGAAGCCCACGCGGCCAGTGGTGCTGAAGCCCACGTGGTCAACCTCTCCCTCTCTGAATTCTTCCACACCTATGAGGACTTAAAATACGAGGAAGACGAACAAGAAGACCCAAACACAAACGAATGGACAATTCAAGAGAGCAAGAAGAGAAGGAGAGAGAGAAGAAAATCGACATCAAGCTAAGAAGACCAAGACATCCCCTCCACACAAGAAACCAAACACAATCAAGCCGACCAAGCACTGAACATCCATTGCCCAACCCAACACGCACCTGACGCCTGACCTGACGCTTGACCTGACGCTTGACCTGACGCTAGCCTGGCCTTGTCTTGTCGCCTCCCTGCCGCGTCCAGCCGGGTTGTTGCTGCTGCCCCCATCTTATAATCCCTCACGCAAGCGGTGTTTAGCCACTGCATCTGTTCTCTCCTCCTAAAATTCACTTCAATCCTCCCTTATTCTTCTCCTGAACCTCCTTCCCCCCTGTCACTAGCATTTTTCGATTCGATTCGGCGAAGCCACACCAGGACCACCTGTAGTAGCAACCACAACAACATGACTGGACGAGGCAAAGGAGGCAAGGGACTTGGAAAGGGTGGCGCCAAGCGTCATCGTAAGGTGCTTCGTGACAACATCCAGGGTATCACCAAGCCCGCCATTCGTCGTCTAGCTCGGCGTGGAGGTGTTAAACGTATATCCGGCCTCATCTACGAGGAGACCCGCGGCGTCCTCAAGGTGTTTCTGGAGAACGTCATCCGTGACGCCGTCACCTACACCGAGCACGCAAAAAGGAAGACCGTCACC